>NC_140242.1:28647395-28687395 GCF_949987555.1 Borostomias antarcticus
GTGCATTGTTATAGTCATTAAGTTCAGTTAATAGGAAAAACGTCACTGTTGGCACTTCAAACCTTTATTTGGACTCGTAAAAGCATTGAGGTTTCCCTCAGTTCACCTGTCTGTCGTTCACTCTGCCTGTCTGTCTCCTCTCGTGAACAGACATCTGAAGGCGTATCAGCTGTACAACATGGGACTGCCAAAATTGAGTGTTATCATCATGTATGTGCTGAATCATATTGCTACTCATCATGCTGACTCATTTGTCAACATCTGAGGATGATTTTCAATGTTGGACGAACTAGATATCTGTAGTGGTTAAAGCTCTCTGGTGTGTGTGTTTTTGTATCGGTGACACTTGATTACCCCGGACAGAGGTACGCCCCCCACCCCCTCAAAACTGCTTTGTAGTCTTAACACCTACAGTACGTGACATACACACACAGGATTAAGGGTTTGTGTGATAGCAGTATTTTGTTTTCAAGGTCACACTGTAGTAGCTATCAGCGTTTCCTTGCACCAGAGACCCAGATGTGTCAAATACAGTTAAAATGTTGACCTAAAGCTTGTTTTCTCAACTCTGAGTAGGAGTCTGTCCGTTGGTGATGCTCGGTCGAAGGGCTTGTCACATCCTGTAAACATAACCCCCCTCCCCCCCGCGCCCGCCCCCCCCATCTGAAGTCTGCAGGGACGGTCTAATGTCAGTAGGAGTGACTGGACTTGTGGCCGAGCCTCATGGGAGTTTACTGAGGCTATAAAGGGTCATGTGTCTGTTTGTGTGTGTGTGTGTGTCTGTGTGTGTGTGTGTGTTTGTGTGTGTGTGTGTGTGTGTGTTTGTGAGAGAGAGCAGACGTCTTGCATGTCTCTTACTGTAACTGAGCAAACCAGATTTTCACTTCACTGTTTTTTCCCCTCTTTCTCGTACGCTGCAGACCAGTGTGAGGAGAGGACAGATGAACAGAACTGTTCTCCTGGATCCAAGATGGCCGTATGAGCAGAAAACGCTGTGGTTCACTTATTCTGTTGACTATGGCACTGCAAACAAACCCATACAATATAAAGGCAATCTTCTGAGCTCAATTCAGAAATCTCTCAAGAGTGTAGTTACAGCCAAGAATATAGTATAACCGAATCAAAAACCTCTTGTTTGGTAGCAAATGACTCAAGGAGGGCGAAACTGAGCCAAGAATGGAAAAAGAAAATATTGTCTTGTGATTGGCTGTTGAAGAATGAGCTGTTGTAGGCCTAGTTTTCTCTCAGATGGGCTTAACTGTGATGAATAGGTGTGTGTTTTCCAGTCTAGTAATATTCCATGTCACATTCAAAGGACATTTGTAGATTTCCCCTGAAATATAATAAAAGAGCTGAAACGTAAACAAAGTGCTTGAGCAGTAATCCAGCAGGGGAGCGTTCAATGAGCTGAGGAAATATATCAGGATTAACCCTATAGGTGCTACTGTTGGGAGAATGGGATAGAATAGAATAGAATAGAATAGAATAGAGTAGAGTAGAGTAGAATAGAATAGAATAGAATAGAGTAGAGTAGAGTAGAATAGAATAGAATAGAATAGAATAGAGTAGAGTAGAGTAGAATAGAATAGAATAGAATAGAATAGAATAGAATAGAATAGAATAAAATAAAATAAAATAAAATAAAATAAAATAAAATAAAATAAAATAGAATAGAATAGAATAGAATAGAATAAAATAAAATAAAATAAAATAAAATAAAATAAAATAAAATAAAATAAAATAAAATAAAATAAAATAAAATAAAATAAAATAAAATAAAATGGAATGGAATGGAATGGAATGGAATGGAATGGAATGGAATGGAATAGATTAGAATAGAATGGAATGGAATGGAATGGAATGGAATGGAATGGAATGGAATGGAATGGAATAGAATAGAATGGAATGGAATGGAATGGAATGGAATGGAATGGAATGGAATAGAATAGAATAGAATAGAATAGAATTATCAGTATTAGTATTAGCCATGTGTAAGAAGCACAGGTACAGGTAGATCCAGACAGTCCTCTGGGGGGGGGGGGGGGTCTACTGCAGCCGTGGGCTGTTAAAGGATCTAGAGAGTTGAATCTGTGAGAGCTCTTCCTCTCCCTGCGGCAGCTGTCTTATCTGGAGATGAAAGCACAGGATCAGCGTGAAGACGAGTTATCAAGCCCATCAAACACCACAAACATTCATTTAATGCCGCGCTGAGGTTAGCTTTCCTTCGACATGTCCTCGCTGTCGGTCGGTAACTCTGCAGGGATGAGCTCATGTCTACCTGAGCGGAACAGCACCTCGAGGTGTTATTAAAGACTTATGCACACAAACTAACCATGAATTGTCCTTGGGGCGTTCGTTCTAACATCCGAGGCGGCCGTGGCTCAGGAGGTAGAGCGGGTCGTCCAGTGGTCGTAGGGTCGGCGGTTCAAAATCCCACCTCCTGTTCACATGTAGAAGTGTCCTTGGGCGAGACACTGAACGCCAAATTGTTCCCAATGAGCAGGTTAGCAACTTGCATGGCAGCTGCCGCCATTGGTGTGTGAATGTGTGTGTGAATGGGTGAATGAGAGGCCGTTGTAAAGCGCTTTGGATAAAAGCGCTACATAAGTACAGTCCATTTAGCATTTAACAGACAGCCCAAACAGCAATCTCTCTCCATGTTTGAGTTTATTTAGAAGTCTTATCTGCCTTTTCATTCCATATGATATTTTGCAGAGGGGAAGGCCTCATAGGTGTTGGTGAAGGCCAAGTTAGTTATGCAGATGTGCCGGTGCATTCCTGACCCCGTGACCTCCCACGACTCTCCCGTGACGCGGTTCTATTTGCAGGAGGCAGGGAGGGGAGAGGGGAGGAAGAGGAAGGCAGGGAGGGGAGAGGAGAGGAAGAGGAAGGCAGGGAGGGGAGAGGGGAGGAAGAGGAAGGCAGGGAGGGGAGGAAGAGGAAGGCAGGGAGGGGAGAGGGGAGGAAGAGGAAGGCAGGGAGGGGAGAGGGGAGGAAGAGGAAGGCAGGGAGGGGAGGAAGAGGAAGGCAGGGAGGGGAGAGGGGAGGAGGAGAACTAGTTCATTTTAAAGCACTACACCAGCTCGCCCTCCACAGGTTTCAGCTGGAAGGGTGCATTTGATACGATGTATTAAAGCCTCTCTGCAGAGCTCATTAACTGACGACACAGTCATTCCAGGTGGCTCTGTAGACAAACCAGTATTTCAAGCCGATGTGGTCAATGACTATGACTCTAAAGCAAGGTGAGGTGAGATTTCATAAGCTGCTCGATGACTGGAGCGTTCTGGGGAAGAGTGAACTTCCTCTCTCGGGGCGCCTGATTGGCCAGGATCGCGTGAGGTCAATGGGAACAAAATATGAAAGGAAGTACTAGGGAAGGAAGTGAAGCGTCAACACTTCCTGTCATTACAGGGGTCAGGGGTCAAACGTGAGCCAGGGGCTGTGCTCTCTAATCAGCGCTAACGCAGCCATTCTGCTGTGAATAGGAAGAAGCCTGGAATATTCACCAACGTCAATTAATAAAAACATATGATCAAAATAAGGGGGAAAAACGGACTTCATAGGGTCGTCCAGAACTGTATGTCTGCACATAATCTTCTAACCAGGTCCAGTGGATGCCCCACTGTCACCAGCAGACCTCCCTGAGTCCGATAGATACCCCTGTGTCTGCTGTGGATGTCGTAGCATTTAGTTAACACACACACTCATACACACAGACATACACCAGCCCACTTCCGGCTTTAGGCCTGGGCCATAGCAAACACACACCAGTATTTGCCATGTCTCTCCTATGTTGCTTTTAGCTTCTCTTACTCTGAAAATGTAATTTAATGTAATTTATTGCTTCATAAATGTTCTTAGCCGGTAGACAAACATACTCCAGGAGCTTGCTCGATCGCCTTGTTGAGAGGGGTCAGGGAAGAATTTTTACAGCTCACTTATCTGACCCCTGGGTGATTACTGGTTTTTTGCTTCCCTCTGGAATATGTAGAGAGTGGGTCGTATGCCCACCTCCCTTGCTCTCTGTAAAGCGCATTGTGTTGCCTCTGGGTATGAAATGCGCTATACAAATAAAGCTTTGATTTGATTTGATTGATTGATTGATAAGCCACATGCAGGGACTTACAATCAGGGCCACCGCTGGTGGGGAGGGGGACGAAAGGGGCAGTCACACCGGGCCACGCTCTTTAGAAGGCCTCGCGTCAGACACGCATTTCTATTTTATTCTTGTATCTTTGCGCTGTCTTTTGACTTAGAGTTGTGCCGGAGGGGAAGGGGGTGCTTGTGACTAAGTGAAGAAATCTCACTCCAAACTTTTGGTCAAACTGCATATTTTATGTGGAAAAAAAAAGAGGGTGCATGCATAGTGCCTAAAGGCCTCGCAATGCCTATTTCACACAGGGTCTCGCATAACTCCCAGAAGGCCCTGCTCACAGTGTATAAGCCAGGGCTTGGGAACACGTGTGAATTCGTACCCTGTTGACGTGCCCGGAGATACCCCCTCTATGGAGAAGCTTGGCGTTTGGTGACCCATGCGCAAGGCCTCGCCCTCTGACCTCCGACCCGGACATGAAACATGTATAGCGTTCTTCCAGCTGAGCTGAACCAGCAGTCACACGTCCTGTCGCCTCCCACGCGTCTCCTCCTCGGGTGGGGAGGTTTCTAGCGCTGCAGAGCAGGCGTGCTTCTCTCTTGATGGCTGTGACCCAAGACCCCGGGATGTTATTCAAACCCATCTAACTGTGGGTCCCTGAACCACACGGGTCCCTGCTCTGATGCCTGGGGTAAAACAAATAGAATGCTTCAAGCTGAACCGAGGAGTGAACCGAGGAGCAACAATATTTTTGCAACAATATCTCTCTGATATGGCATTGACTTTAATGGAACTTTTGACGGTGGTGGATTGGAGATCTGACTTATCGACCGGGATGGAAGGGGTCGGCCACGATCTTTCCGGCCCGTTTTAGGGTCCTGGACGTCTTGTAGGAGTGGCAGTCTACATCCGATCACACTGATGCGTTGCAGTCTGCCCTGGTCTTTGTCTGTAGAGGTTGAGAACGAGATGGTGATGGAGGAGGTGAGGATGGAGGTGAGAACCAGATGGATGATGATGATGATGGAGGTGTAGAAAAGCACCATCATTGACATGTTGATTTTCTTCAGCTGCCTCAGGAAGTTCATCCTCTGCTGTGCTTCTTTGTTGAGGGAGCTGATGTTCAGCTGATGTTCAGCTCCTACTTGAGGTCCCAGGAGATGATGGTGCCCAGGAAGGGGGAGGAGTCAACAGTGGTCACTGTGGTGTCATTCAGTGTGATGGGGGGGAGGGGGGCTGGTTTCTTTCTGAAGTCTACAATCATCTCCACGGTCTTGAGAGCGTTGAGCTCCAGGTTGTTTTGGCTGCACCAGGACAGCAGCTGGTCGATCTCTCACCTGCGGACCCATCTTTGTGAGTCCTCTCTATGAGAAGTGCTATATCAATAAAATGTACTTACTTACTTACTTACTTACTTACTTACTTACTTACTTACTTACTTACTTACTTACTTACTTACTTACTTACTTACTTACAGTTTCGGTGGGGGCCTTGATTAGGCCAGCTGCAGCAGGGAACTCATTATTTCGGCCCCTCTGGCGTCCTGAAGGTGTGTGGGATGCTATGAAGGCTGGATCGCACAACGGTTTTCTCAGATCTGCTGGCTTTGTGGATCCCTTTAGAGTAAAAGTACCCAGACCTCCTTTCAACTGCATCTATAAACTGGGAAATAAAGTAGGGCCAGCTCGTTGAACAGAACATGTAATAAAATGCCGGCTCATTGAAATGTGTTTGAATTAATGAAATCCAACACAAAAGTATGTTGTTTCACTGAATATCTTAAGGGAACATTTTGCTGTATAATAAAAAGATATATTGATATTGAGATTAGATATGGCTCTTCAGTATCAAATCTGGCAAAATAGCACACAACACACAACCCAACTTATATTTTCAGACTTGAGAAATCCTCTTCTATTTTATCCATGCTGCTTTTCTTATGAATGAATGAATGGATGAATGAATGAATGAATGAATGAATGAATGGTTTATTTTCGTGTCAAGCCACTTTAAGTGGCCCATCCCACATAGGAATTATAAGACACCAAAATATAACATTTCAACTTCCATAATACAACAAGACAAAAACGGAAACAGTGTTTGACAAGACAAAGGAAGAAAAACAAAAACAAGGAAATTAACAGGCAAAAAAAAAGAAAAGAAAAGACAAACTCCAAACCCTCAACGGTACATTACCAACTTTCTTTTACCCCAGGCTTTCTCAATGAACTCCACAACTGCTTGTGTTTTATGTTTAAACAACCAGGCCAACATGTCTCTATCCTGCCCCAGATAGCAAGCGGATCTGGGCCATATACAGGCCAGATCTGGCCCTTGTGGCTTAGTTCCGGCCCCATATATGGCCCAGAATTATTACACATCCGCTTGCTATGGATTTCCTGTAACTCAACTTTGTTAAACAACTGAAATCTCAAATCATGATAGAATGGACAGTAAAAAAAGAAAATGCATTTCATTTTCAATTTCATTAAGGTCACATCAATCAATCATTCAATCAAAGCTTTATTTATATAGCGCATTTCATACCCAGAGGCAACACAATGCGCTTTATAGAGAACAAGGGAGGTGGGCATACGACCCACCCCTACATATTCCAGAGGGAAGCAAAAAAACAGTAATCACCCGGGGGCCAGATAAGTGAGCTGTGAAAATTCTTCCCTGACCCCTCTCAACAAGGCGATCGAGCAAGCTCAAAAGTAACAAAGTCTGTCCTCCTCACTAGTTCCCACCCAGCAGGGGGGGAATACCGGATCTGAGTTGTGCACACAAGGACCTCTTTATCTTTGGCAAATAATAATTCACATAATTCTCTGTTCCAAATTCAGTTTTAACTTTGCAGAATGTATGAAGTTTCGTCTTACTTCGTAATCCACATGTCCAACTCTCACTGTTGTTGAGAGATGCAGCTTCTTTCACCATGTTCAGGTCAACTTTATGAATAAGTTAGTTTGACTGAATAAGAAATCATCCCCCGCTGAAAGCATGGCCTGCCATTTCATTTTAATGGAACGCCATATCTTACAAAAACACATTCTACTCCATCATCCATTTTAGCAAAGACCCAAAAATGTCAAGTGCAGCAACGTGAAAATGTTTTTTCCTTCATTCATTCATTCATTCATTCATTCATTCATTGGGAAAGGGCAAACCAGGACAGAGGTGAGGTGACATGAAGTCAACGTTGACTCAAGGAGACGCCTGACAGCTCATAGCATTAGACAGCCCAACAAAACTCAACACTGATACCCGTGTACAGTAACTCAATATTCTTTTCGCCCCAATTTTCACTGTCTGTTGGCGTGGAAAACAGTGCTGGAGGATGATGGGAAGTGACAGTAGCTTCCTGGAGGAGAGCGGTTAACATCAGAGAGCACTCTCTGGAGAAAAGGTCCACCTGCCCCCGGCTAACACAGCCCAAACACTGCTACAAGCAAGATGGCTGCCAAAAAGCATGTCAAAACGTTACGAAAAGAGCAGTGGGACACCGTCCTCAGGGTCTCAGAAGCTTTGTGTATGAAAAGCAGCCCGGTCCATTAGTGGCCCCTCTGTCCTCCTCCATGGCTGTCGCTGGCTCTAGTGTTGTGGCTGTTGATGTTGAAAGCCCTTGCAGCGATGCTAGTGAGCCCCTGCTGACCGGTCTGGCGTCATTCATTGGACCGGTGCAGGGAGTCCTGGTAATGGAGTCCAGACCCAGATAGCAAGCGGATCTGGGCCATATATGGGGCCGGAACTAAGCCACAAGGGCCAGATCTGGCCTGTATATGGCCCAGATCCACTTGCTATCTGGGGACCCTCTGGGCAGAGCTGGATGTTTTGTCCGTCATGTCCAGCCCATATGAGAGGGACGATGGGTCAGAGAGGATAGTATAACCCAGGGGTTGAGATTGGAGGATGTGAGACCAAAGCATGCGCTAGAGCAACGCTAGACTGGGAAAATACTACATATTGGAAACTCAGATGCAGTTCATATCTGTTTAATCATAATAATTAAATACTGGATTTTATATCTGTGTTTGGTGGCTCTCACACCATTTACCTCTCCTCTTCCTCTTCCTCCTCCTCCTCCTCCTCTTCTCCTCTTCCCCTACCCTGACCCCCCCCCCCCCCAATTTACTACTGACACTTTATTAGTTTATTGCTCACTTTTTGATTGAATTTGCCGTCTCTTGTTGTGTTGTGTATTGCTGTGTTGTTCTATGTTGTGCTGTGTCGTTCTGAGCTATCTATCTATCCATCTATCTATCTATCTATCTATCTATCTATCTATCTATCTATCTATCTATCTGTCTGTCTGTCTGTCTGTCTGTCTGTCTGTCTGTCTGTCGGTCGGTCGGTCGGTCGGTCGGTCGGTCGGTCGGTCTATCTATCTATCTATCTATCTATCTATCTATCTATCTATCTATCTATATATCTATCTATCTATCTATCTATCTATCTATCTATCTATCTATATATATATCTATCTATCTAGTGCTTCTATGGTTTCAGGTGGAGTACTGTATAAGCCTGCAGTATGTCTTTCAGTTTCACAGATGCTTTTCACTAGCTCACTGTTTGATTATAACACATTTGTCCATTACATGCAATAACTCTAACATCTGGTATTTACCGTATGCTTGAATAGTCTCTCCAAAACAAGCGCATATCATTTGCATAATTGTTTGCATTATCCAGCCAGACAGAACAACAACAACGAGCAGCATATACAGTAACAGGCCCTAGGAAATGGTTTTCTGGAAGGGGAAAGTGAACCACTGTGATCTTCTTTGTGGGGGGGTTTTAGGGAGTAAGTGCTCATAAGTGAGCCCACTCCCAGTAGAGTAGGTCATGCTACGCCAGTAGGCATCCATGCCCTACATCCAGGGAGGAAAATGAACACCTGCCACCGGCCAAATGCATGTCACATTTCCAATTGGCGACTAGATTTGGGAAGGCTATCTGAAAAAATATAAATACTTGGCTGTTAGATTTTTTAATATACAGTCCCCTTGGCAGGTGACGCACCGTGAGCCAAAAAGTTAATTTTCACCCCTGCCTACATCGCTGAGGAGAGGAGAAGAGGGACATCCTTTCTCTGGGGCGTTGCACATTGGTGTGAATTTGCATGTACTGATACGGCATGAAGGCACGGCCAATACCATTGGCAACCAGCGAAGCCCATTAAAGAGAAACATAATGCTAATACTGCAGCATCCAGACGAGCGAGAG
Organism: Borostomias antarcticus; assembly: GCF_949987555.1. Taxonomy (NCBI): domain Eukaryota; kingdom Metazoa; phylum Chordata; class Actinopteri; order Stomiiformes; family Stomiidae; genus Borostomias; species Borostomias antarcticus. The sequence goes on from NC_140242.1 coordinate 28,656,718, forward strand.
GCTGGGGGGTTGAGAGCCAGGGACAGGGGGAGACTGGGGGGTTGAGAGCCAGGGACAGGGTGGATGAGACTGGGGGGTTGAGAGCCAGGGACAGGGGGAGACTGGGGGGTTGAGAGCCAGGGACAGGGGGAGACTGGGGGGTTGAGAGCCAGGGACAGGGTGGATGAGACTGGGGGGTTGAGAGCCAGGGACAGGGGGAGACTGGGGGGTTGAGAGCCAGGGACAGGGGGAGACTGGGGGGTTGAGAGCCAGGGACAGGGGGAGACTGGGGGGTTGAGAGCCAGGGACAGGGTGGATGAGACTGGGGGGTTGAGAGCCAGGGACAGGGTGGATGAGACTGGGGGGTTGAGAGCCAGGGACAGGGGGAGACTGGGGGGTTGAGAGCCAGGGACAGGGTGAGACTGGGGGGTTGAGAGCCAGGGACAGGGGGAGACTGGGGGGTTGAGAGCCAGGGACAGGGTGGATGAGACTGGGGGGTTGAGAGCCAGGGACAGGGGGAGACTGGGGGGTTGAGAGCCAGGGACAGGGTGGATGAGACTGGGGGGTTGAGTGCCAGGGACAGGGTGGATGAGACTGGGGGGTTGAGAGCCAGGGACAGGGTGGATGAGACTGGGGGGTTGAGAGCGAGGGACAGGGAGAGGCTGGGGGGTTGAGAGCCAGGGACAGGGTGGATGAGACTGGGGGGTTGAGAGCCAGGGACAGGGTGGATGAGACTGGGGGGTTGAGAGCCAGGGACAGGGTGGATGAGACGGGGGGTTGAGAGCCAGGGACAGGGGGAGACTGGGGGGTTGAGAGCCAGGGACAGGGTGAGACTGGGGGGTTGAGTGCCAGGGACAGGGTGGATGAGACTGGGGGGTTGAGAGCCAGGGACAGGGTGGATGAGACTGGGGGGTTGAGAGCCAGGGACAGGGGGAGACTGGGGGGTTAAGAGCCAGGGACAGGGTGAGACTGGGGGGTTGAGTGCCAGGGACAGGGGGGCAGGGGAGGAGCTGGCATGGGCACCAGCTGGAGACACACAGGGGAGCAGATGGAGCCATAGAGACCGGGGGAGAGCCTGGAGGAGAGAGAGACCAGGGCAGAGCCTGGAGGCCAGAGAGACCAGAGCAGCCTGGGGCACCAGCATATGGAGAGAGGAGAGAGAGCAGAGGTGGAGAGGAGAGGAGAGAGAGCAGAGGTGGAGAGGAGAGGAGGGGAGAGGTGGAGAGGAGAGGAGAGGTGAAGAGGAGAGGTAGAGAGGAGAGGAGAGGTAGAGAGGAGAGGAGAGGAGAGGAGAGGAGAGGAGAGGAGAGGAGAGGAGAGGAGAGGAGAGGAGAGGAGAGGAGAGGAGAGGTGGAGAGGAGAGGAGAGGAGAGGAGAGGAGAGGAGAGGAGAGGAGAGGTAGAGGAGAGGAGAGGAGAGGAGAGGAGAGGAGAGGAGAGGAGAGGAGAGGAGAGGAGAGGAGAGGAGAGGAGAGGTAGAGAGGAGAGGAGAGGAGGGAGAGGTAGAGAGGTAGAGAGGAGAGGAGAGGAGAGGAGAGGAGAGGAGAGGAGAGGAGAGGAGAGGAGAGGAGAGGAGAGGAGAGGAGAGGAACTTCAATAATCTCAGGGGGGTCAGCAGCGAGATTGTACATAGATTAGAGCAGTGGTTCTCAAACTTATTCCAATAATGTATCCCCTTTGAAATATTTTAAGTCCTCCCCAAGTCCTCCCTGGCCAGCGCAAAACCTTTTTGGTAGGAAAAAAAAAAACGCCTACAAAGAGTTACAATACAGTGTCTGATTCAAACAACCGTTTAACTGAAAAACACTTTCATGCTTTCATGCACGGTTTGGAACTCAACATTTGACAAAGCCAGTTTTTAATGTATATATGCTGCGTTTATGTCCAGCATACTGTAGTCTCGGCCAATAGCACAGCGGTTGGCAGCAGACCGAACATGCCCTCAGCTGTGGTGAACGGCTTTCTGGCTTCACAAGCAAAGACAACGCAGGACACCTTGAGTGCTTTAGCTGATGTTGTGGAGACTATTGAATATAAAATGTGGTTTATTGAACTTATATTTAAAATTGACATTTCAATGTTTTTATTACACCTATTATAGTATAATATATATTTGTATATTATTATTTTTTGTTTCACGTACCACCTGCAGTAAGTAAGTAAAACTTTATTTCTATAGCGCTCTTCACAGCACAAGTGCACAGAATGCTTCACAGTGGAGATAAAAAATACAAATCGCACATACAAAAAAATACAGATAAAATACACATATAAAATACAGGCAGCTCTACTATAACATAAAAACCACAAAAACAACAGAGAAAAAATCTGTAGTTAAGCTAGAGATGGCCAAATGCCTGCTTGAAAATGTGAGTCTTCAACTGTCTTAGTAAAAGCGTTCTCAGATGTCGAGGCTCTCAGGTCCTTGGGGAGTGCATTCCAGAGCCCAGGGGCCACCGCCCCAAAAGTTCGGTCACCCTTAGTCCTTAGCTTGGTCACCCTTAGTCCTTAGCTTGGTCACCCTTAGTCCTTAGCTTGGTCACCCTTAGTCCTTAGCTTGGTCCGAGGCACCACCAGGAGCCCCTGATCATTTGAGCACCATTGGATTAGATTAAAGAATATACAAGAAATATATACATGCAATATGCATAAAATATAAAATACATACATACATACATACATACATGCATACATACATACATACATGCATACATACATACATGCATGCATACATGCATACATGCATACATACATACATACATACACAGAGGTGGAGAGGAGAACAGAGGTGGAGAGGAGAGGAGAGGAGAGGAGAGGAGAGGAGAGGAGAGGAGAGGAGAGGAGAGGAGAGGAGAGGAGAGGAGAGGAGAGGAGAGGAGAGGAGAGGAGAGGAGAGGTGGAGATGAGAGGAGTACAGAGGTGGAGAGGAGAGGGGAACAGGTGGAGAGGAGAGGAGAGGAGAGGAGAGGAGAGGAGAGGAGAGGAGAGGAGAGGAGAGGAGAGGAGAGGAGAGGAGAGGAGAGGAGAGGAGAGGAGACAAGCCTGGAGGGCCCTGGAGGGAGGGATGTGGACCTTGGACACAGGTAGAGAGATGACTGCAGTCAGGAAGGACTATTACAGGACTATTACAGGACCGTCACACAGGTAGAGAGATGACTGCAGTCAGGAAGGACTATTACAGGACCGTCACCCTGGTCGGTCCTCTGTGGTGACACTGAAGAGCTTGATTATACTGTTTCAGCTGACTAGACATGCTTATATCCTCGCCGCTCTAAACTGTGTATTTAAAGAGCCGCAGGCAATTGCAGTTACCCAGAAGTCCTTTATTTTCAAAGACACCATGTTCTCTGCATAGTGAGGATAATATACAAAACATGACTCCTGCTGTCATGCGCTGATTCATGGTTGAGTCAATCAGTGAAAAGAGCAACACGTCTACTGCTTTACTCTCTGTATTCCAATGGAAGTGTTGACTTTAAGGCCGGATTCATAGTCGACGCAAACTACATAAACGCAAGCAACGCAAGCTTCGCAAGGCCACGCAAGATCTCGTTGCGTCCTTGCGTGTGTCATGCCGAAATGTGTCACTTGACGCAAGCATAAGACTTAAGGACAGTATCTTTATAGTATGTTGTGTAACATGTCACAAGCGTCTCACTAGTGTGTTGTATGAACCGGATATGACTGATCCTCTTGTGATGTCTTTAGCATTGTTTACACTGTAGCTGACTTCTTCCATTTTGTTTTCAATGAGACCACTATCTCAAAGTCAAAGAGTTCATACTATAATGCCTCGCCCAGAGAAAAACCTTTTTCTAGTTTGTTTTCTATTTCGGGTACTCCAAATAGACCCCCAACACGATGCAATGTGACCGCAGGCTTCTTTACTCTTTTAAAACTCAGATAAAGACACATCTTTTCAGATTAGCCTTCATCTAGCCTCCTTTTTTATGTTTTGTTTTGTGAAGCACTTAGTGACCCCTGTCTGTAAAGGTGCTTCTGTATATAAATAAAATCTACTTACTTACTTTGTTGTGACCTTGTTTTGCTAGAGTTAGAGTCAGTTTAATGTACTAGCGTTATATTTTTCATGAGCCTTTTCATGGAGACCGCCTGCAGAGTTTGTTTATTCTGGAAACTGATCATGCCGGTAACTCACAATGTCTTTCTGTTGCCTTGTAGCAACTATTGAATGTTCCCTCTTAAAAAATGGATGAAAAGAAAACTCATTAGAGAAGCAGTAATATTTGGAACCACTACAGTTATTTATTAATGCTATTACTTACATAGTTATTTATTCATGCTATTTATGTAGCAATTTTCTTAAACTGGTATGGCTTATTACAATGCTCTCTGAACTCAGTTATTTTCTTTCTTGTTTGTCAAATAGGACTTGTTTTCTGCCGGTGCGGTCGGGGGAGAACTGATTCAGCTCAATAGAAACAAGCTTTGGGGGATTCGAGGCTCTTGAAGCCACAGTAATATGTACTATAAACAAACACTTTCAAGTTGCTGGGGAAACCCGGGGAGAAACCCCCCTATATCCCTGTAGGAAGAGCGTAGTGGTCACGCTGTGGCTTTCATTAGAGTTGTGAAATATAACACACTAAAAACACATGGGTTTAAGCTTATATGGGAACGTTTTGGGTTTTGGGCAGACCTGCTACTGAAATGTGTTTTGAAATTCTAGCAGAGGTGGGATAACAATTAGATTTCTCTAGTGAAATAAAACAGTTTCATTTGATGCACTATAACCCTCCCCCCAATCTTACTACTTTTCCTGAACCCTTTTGCACCCCCTGTATGTGGAATAATGTGTATGTATATGGAATAATGTGTATATATATGGAATAATGTGTATGTATATGGAATAATGTGTATATATATGGAATAATGTGTATGTATATGGAATAATGTGTATGGTGCTTTTCTGTGCCTTATTGCCCTCCCCTCCTTTGATATGTTATTGTATTGTATTGTGCTATGTGTACTTTTTCCTGCAACAAAGAGAATTTTCCTTCAGGGATACGTATTCAGGGATAAGTCTATCTATCTATCTATCTATCTATCTATCTATCTATCTATCTATCTATCTATCTATCTATCTATCTGTCTATCTATCTATCTATCTATCTGTCTGTCTGTCTGTCTGTCTGTCTGTCTGTCTGTCTGTCTGTCTGTCTGTCTGTCTGTCTGTCTGTCTGTCTGTCTGTCTGTCTGTCTGTCTTGATATTCATCTTTAGACTCTGCAGCGCCATCAACAGGCCAACAAGGGAAGCTAAGGTGTCCAGGGGGGAGGCTGGTCCCAGGAGGAGGCTGGTCCAGGGGGAGGCTGGTAGGGGAGGCTGGTCCCAGGGGGAGGCTGGTAGGGGAGGCTGGTCCCGGGGGGAGGCTGGTAGGGGAGGCTGGTCCCAGGGGGAGGCTGGTCCCAGGGGGGAGGCTGGTAGGGGAGGCTGGTCCCAGGGGAGGCTGGTAGGGGAGGCTGGTCCCAGGAGGAGGCTGGTCCCAGGGGGAGGCTGGTAGGGGAGGCTGGTCCAGGGGGAGGCTGGTAGGGGAGGCTGGCCCCGGGGGAGGCTGGTAGGGGAGGCTGGTAGGGGAGGCTGGTAGGGGAGGCTGGTCCCGGGGGAGGCTGGCCCCGGGGGAGGCTGGTAGGGGAGGCTGGCCCAGTTGAAGGTCACCCTGTGTTTACCTCCATATAAGGACAGAAGTCGGTGAAAAATATCAGGCGACACAAACAGGTGCACATTTTAATTGTGTGGCCGATACTCATCCATCTATGCTAATTAGCTCCATAGAGCTTTTGTTTTGTGTTTGTTCTGTCTCACTGACAACTCCTGTCTAATTTCCTCTCTAATTACATTTAGCATCAGGAGACGGGCTATTAGATCAGGTCCAGACGACCTTGTCTATCGGCTCATCAAGACAGGAATTAAACCTAGCCTCTCTTTTGATTCACTTAAACCACTAGCTCCTGCAGATGCTTCCCTGAAAATAGCCCTGATATCCAGGGTGTAGTTTTAGCCGATGGCTGGTTATACTGAGGTCCCCTGAGCTGCAGAAAGCTGGACTGTGTGTGTTATCTATCTAATTATCTCTCACATACGTGCCCTCTGTTCTCCGTCTGCCCAGAATAGCACAGCTGCCTCTCAGAGGAAAGATGAATACCTACTGTACCTAGACAACAACTACTGTCTTCTCTTTGAGTGCATCAATTTGAGAACCAACACATTGGTCATCCTTGTTATCCTCCTCCATCGTAACATGGTTGTTATTCCCCTGGACTGACCAGCCAGTGACAGACGTATATGTCAGACCAACCTGTAATGGACGACATGTGTTCTCTCATGAATCCATGTGGTGTTTTTCACGCTCGAACGACAACGCTGGGCCGGCCATTTCCTCGTCAAGGCTCGGGGATCCCAAATGAGCCTATAAAAACAATTACATGTAGGTTTAGAAATGGACCAACACGGAGCTGGTGAGTGAGGGGTTCATAAGACATCATTTGAACCACATTTCTTTAAAAGGAATCTATTTCAGGGAGGAATTTTTACTGTTTACTGTTTTTTTGCTTCCCTCTGGAATATGTAGGGGTGGGTCGTATGCCCACCTCCCTTGTTCTCTGTAAAGCGCATTGTGTTGCCTCTGGGTATGAAATGCGCTATACAAATAAAGCTTTGATTGATTGACTGATTGATATTTTCTTCCAGTGACATTTCCTATAACTTGCTGCCTTTCAGAAGAATTTTAATTGTATTTTATATCATGCTCAGCATTTTGTGCAGGCTTTTAAAAGATATACTACTGCACTTGACCTTTTTGTGTGTGAAAATACTGCTTATCTAATGGAAGGTTTAGTTCTATAGCCAAGTCTCCTATACTAGATTAGCCTAAACTCAGAACAACGGATACACATTAAGTTGTTCACACACAAATTATCTCAGAAAAAGAGACATTTGAAGCTCGGTGCGAGAGATGTGAGTGCTATTTTTCCAAATGTGTTCATTTTCAGATACTGATCACGTTTTAAAAGACCCTGCTGCCGCTGAAGCACTCATTATGTTGCTTTACTGAATCACCTTCCAACAGTTTGCAAATTCAACTGTCATTAAGAAGCAATCAGTCATTTAGTGTCCAGATTTTAAAATTCCACATCGTCAAAAGATGACTAACGTCTTCAAAGACATCCCCCCCCCTCACTGACCTTACAGCTTTTCGGAAATGTCCCATTTTTTCTTCACATGCTCTTTCCTGAATCCCTAAAAAATACATTACAGCTCCCCCTCCCATCGATGTGCAAAGCATGCTGGGATGTTCCTCTTCAGCTCTAACCACTATCCTAGTCCTCTGGGTGAACTCCTCATCTCTGACTCCAGAGCATTCTACATCAGTAGTCAGTGGGGACTCATTCACTTGAAAGAAAAAGACTCTCAAGCTAAAGATGGAATCATTTACAATACCTACAGTATACTGCTGTATGGGTTTGAGCTATTTCAACCATATTCACAGCCCAACTGCCACATTATTACCCTATATAAAACACCAGACTGCAAAGCATCTGTCAGAGACTTTCAGATTCACACCTCTTGAGGACAACCGCTAGTTAATGTCTGCCCTTACATAGTTAATGTCTGCCCTTACAAACACATCATATATTTATCACCCCACTGTAACTGTAAAAGCCTCCCAACACTGCAATTCACCCGTTAATGATCACATTCAAGCAGAGCCAATAACATGTGTGACGAGCGAGAGGTTTTCACCCGCCCTGCTCCCTGACATCCTGGGTCTGGTCTGGTTCTTACCTGATTAGGCAGAAATGGAAGACGAACATGCTCAACAACAGCACTGTATATATGTGCTCTCCAGGGACTCACAGCTTAGATCAGGCATTCCCAAACTGTGAGGCGGGCCTCCCCTGGGGGGCCCCAAAGAAATTCAGGGGAGGCGCGGAGGGATGGTTAGAAAAAAAAGAAAGGTTTTTTATTTTTGAAATGTCTATGGTTTTTATGAATGAAACGTGATTTTAAAGGTCAGAAGATCGAAATAAATAATGGGAGAGATGTATACTAAATGTGTGGATAGTGCAGAGAGAGCCTCCCCCCACAGGCATGAATGTATTGTGCGAAAACATCGTAATGTTAACTAGCAGCAGGTGCCACCGAGCTAACTTAGCTGTGTAACGTTATGGGCTAGCTAACGCTGCCTTGCAAAATGGACAAATTTGGGGGGTTGGGGGGGCGCGGGTGTGTCACTGTTTTCCGAGGGGAGGCCCACATTGATGGAGTTTGGGAACCCATGGCTTAGATCACACTGAATAGGATGGACCGAATAATGGAATCTATAACCCAAAATCTTAAGAACACTTACTGTACATGCATGGAGCAAACTATTCGATTTAGTGAGACACCCAGTCTCCTGTGTGAAGACTGCTAGTGGACCCAACCATCTGACTGCAAGATACCTGACTCCTGATGAGGCATCAGAGGTCAGAGGTCATGAGGTCAGTCATGGGGGCGTCCTCGCTGAGGGGTATATTAAAGATGCATTAACCAAAACGTTGTGAAGCATCAAGGTGAATATCCTCTCAAGTAGAATTAAAGATGCAGGGAAGACTGCTGCTCCTTGGAGTGACGTCCAGTCAGGATGATCGTCCACAGCGGGGGGATGGGGGGGGGGGGGCGGGTCTGGGATAAGAGAGAGGGCTGACCCCCCCCGGCAGGACGCCTGGGCTTAATGACAGCACCCCCTGCTGTGAAGGAGGGCCGGTCGGGAGATCAGGGGGGTTAAACCTTGACCCCTCTGACACGAGGGGAGACCTCCCTTTCTATGACCTCCCCTCTCCAGAGTGGCATTGCAGTCTGCGAGTTAATTTCATGGTATGTTTATGATTAGATCACCAAGATAAGGTTAGCTTTGTAAGTTATGTACCATGCAATAGTGTCAGTGTAGCCTATGTGAAAATGTATTTTGCCTGTATTCTTACTTGGTCATAGGATGTGTTTTGTGCCAGTGTATTATCTGTATTATTATTATTATTATTATTATTAGTAGTAGTAGTAGTAGTAGTAGTAGTAGTAGTAGTAGTATTATTATTATTATTATTTACCATTTACATTTTTTTTTTAATCTCTGGAATGTATTGTAATTTATTTAAATCTTCCATCTGACACAGTCAAAAAGAAATCAAGGGTCACAGCCAGTTACGGAAATGGTGACATAGCGCCATCTAGTGGTTAAATATGAATCTGTGGGTACTATGCAAGCTGTGTTATGTACGAAACGCGATGCGAAATACGAACTATTTTGTCCCTCAGAAGGACCCGTCATTATTGCATGTAACAGCACATTGAAGGGTGAAGGAAGCTAACTGGCTAACTAGGCTAACTAGGTCACCTAGAAACACAAATAACATCAGCTTCTTTAACAAATAATCCTATTGATACATTCTTATATTAAGTGGCATCATTTATCACACATAGATAAGATACATGCTTTTAAGACACAGTTGTCAGAGTTAGTTAATGAAGCTAAATCCAGTGAGAAGGAGCTAGCTGGGTAAGTAGCACAGCTAGCATACATAGCTACCGTTAGCTACTCTAGCTACTCACCTTTTTTTATTTTTTTTTATTTAACCTTTATTTATACAGGTTTTGCATTAGTTTGTCTTTGCTCCTGGCTCCCTAGCAGTGCTTCTGGGTGATGACCGTTTTGTAACGACAGACAGACAGTGAGAGACTCAGTTATTAGATTTGATGGTGTGTGTGTGTGTGTGTGTGTGTGTGTGTGTGTGTGTGAGAGAGTGTGTGTGTGTGTGAGACTCAGTTATTATATTTGATTGTGTTTCTGAGACTAGGCGTGTGTGTGTGTGTGTGTGTGTGTGTGTGTCTGTGTGTGTGTGTGTGTGTGTGTGTGTGTGTGTGTGTGTGTGTGTGTGTGTGTGTGTGTGTGTGTGTGAGAGATTGAGAGACAGAAAGTGAGAGACTCAGTTATTATATTTGATTGTGTTTCTGAGACTAGGCCTGTGTCTGTGTGTGTGTGTGTGTGTGTGTGTGTGTGTGTGTGTGTGTGTGTGTGTGTGTGTGTGTGTGTGTGTGTGAGAGAGTGTGTGTGTGTGTGAGACTCAGTTATTATATTTGATTGTGTTTCTGAGACTAGGCGTGTGTGTGTGTGTGTGTGTGTGTGTGTCTGTGTGTGTGTGTGTGTGTGTCTGTGTGTGTGTGTGTGTGTGTTCTGGTCCTCAGGTGCTCTGTGGCAGAGCAAGGCTGGTGTCTTACCTGCCAGTCCTTCAGTCATATCTAACCTCAGCCGTTGTTGTTGGGCTCGCTAACATTATATCCCCTCTCTGTTCTTGCTATCTATCTATCTATCTATCTATCTATACTAGATATCCTATCTACCCCCCTACGCTAGCTAGTGACTAGCTTTCTCATTAGAGTCGTTCATGCTTGCTTGCTATGTGTTGAAATGCCTTGAAAAGAGTCACTGCATCATCATATGATGGATGTGGTTTAACTAATGATGGCTGGCTAATGGCTGTTCTTCTCCCTGTGGTCCAACGATGATACAGGTTTACAAGTGGACAACACACGAGAGAGGCCCACCAGGATGGCCAGTGTAAGTACTAGTGTGTGTGTGTGTGTGTGTGTGTGTGTGTGTGTGTGTGTGTGTGTGTGTGTGTGTGTGTGTGTGTGTGTGTGTGTGAGTGTGTGTGTGTGAGAGAGAGAGAGAGAGACAGAGAGAGAGAGAGAGAGAGAGACAAAGAGAGAGAGAGAGAGAGAGACAGAAAGTGAGAGACTCAGTTATTAGATTTGATTGTGTTTCTGAGACTAGGCGTCTGTGTTTGTGTCTGTGTGTGTCTGTGTGTGTCTGTGTGTGTGTGTGTGTGTGTCTGTGTGTGTGTGTGTGTGCGCGTGTGTGTGCGTGTGTGTGCGTGTGTGTGTGTGTGAGAGAGAGAGAGAGAGAGACAGAAAGTGAGAGACAGAAAGTGAGAGACAGAAAGTGAGAGACTCATTTATTAGTTATGATTTGATTGTTTTTCTGAGACTGTGTGTGTGTGTGTGTGTGTGTGTGTGTGTGTCTGTGTGTGTGTGTGTGTGTGTGTTCTGGTCCTCAGGTGCTCTGTGGCAGAGCAAGGCTGGTGTCTTACCTGCCAGGGCTTCATGTGCTGGTGCGTCGCGTGGCCGGAACCAGAACCTTCTCTACGGCCGGATCCTCTGGCTCTGACGAGCCTCACGTTGCCATCACTCCCCCGGACATGGGTGTGTTCCAGCCTCCATAACCTCACTAGCCTCCACAACCTCATGCTAGCCTCCACAACCTCACGCCAGCTAACTCCAATCCTTCAGTCAGCTAACTCTACTCCTTCAGTCAACTAACTCTACTCCTTCAGTCAACTAACTCCACTCCTTCAGTCAACTAACTCTACTCCTTCAGTCAACTAACTCTACTCCTTCAGTCAACTAACTCTACTCCTTCAGTCAACTAACTCTACTCCTTCAGTCAACTAACTCTACTACTTCAGTCAACTAACTCTAGTCCTTCAGTCAACTAACTCTACTCCTTCAGTCAACTAACTCTACTCCTTCAGTCAACTAACTCTACTCCTTCAGTCAACTAACTCTACTCCTTCAGTCAACTAACTACTCCTTCAGTCAACTAACTCTACTCCTTCAGTCAACTAACTCTACTCCTTCAGTCAACTAACTCTACTCCTTCAGTCAACTAACTCTACTCCTTCAGTCAACTAACTCTAGTCCTTCAGTCAACTAACTCTAGTCCTTCAGTCAACTAACTACTCCTTCAGTCAACTAACTCTACTCCTTCAGTCAACTAACTCTACTCCTTCAGTCAACTAACTCTACTACTTCAGTCAACTAACTCTAGTCCTTCAGTCAACTAACTCTACTACTTCAGTCAGCTAACTCTACTCCTTCAGTCAACTAACTCTACTCCTTCAGTCAACTAACTCCAATCCTTCAGTCAGCTAACTCTACTCCTTCAGTCAACTAACTCTACTCCTTCAGTCAACTAACTCTACTCCTTCAGTCAACTAACTCTACTCCTTCAGTCAACTAACTCTACTCCTTCAGTCAACTAACTCTACTCCTTCAGTCAACTAACTCTACTCCTTCAGTCAACTAACTCTACTCCTTCAGTCAACTAACTCTACTCCTTCAGTCAACTAACTCTAGTCCTTCAGTCAACTAACTACTCCTTCAGTCAACTAACTCTACTCCTTCAGTCAACTAACTCTACTCCTTCAGTCAACTAACTCTACTCCTTCAGTCAACTAACTCTACTCCTTCAGTCAACTAACTCTACTCCTTCAGTCAACTAACTCTACTCCTTCAGTCAACTAACTCTACTCCTTCAGTCAACTAACTCTACTCCTTCAGTCAACTAACTCTAGTCCTTCAGTCAACTAACTCTACTCCTTCAGTCAACTAACTCTACTCCTTCAGTCAACTAACTCTACTCCTTCAGTCAACTAACTCTACTCCTTCAGTCAACTAACTCTACTCCTTCAGTCAACTAACTCTACTCCTTCAGTCAACTAACTCTACTACTTCAGTCAACTAACTCTAGTCCTTCAGTCAACTAACTCTACTCCTTCAGTCAACTAACTCTACTCCTTCAGTCAACTAACTCTACTCCTTCAGTCAACTAACTCTACTCCTTCAGTCAACTAACTCTACTCCTTCAGTCAACTAACTCCACTCCTTCAGTCAACTAACTACTCCTTCAGTCAACTAACTCTACTCCTTCAGTCAACTAACTCTAGTCCTTCAGTCAACTAACTCTACTCCTTCAGTCAACTAACTCTACTCCTTCAGTCAACTAACTCTAGTCCTTCAGTCAACTAACTCTAGTCCTTCACTCAAAACTGAAACAGTTCTCTCATTAGCTCTTCCAGCTGTTAGAACAAGTCTACACTATGATTTCTGTTGTTTAGGCTACATAGTAAATGTTAGAGAGCGTAAAAAGTTGTGTTCACTTTCTTAATTTGTTTTTTACTAAAAGTGGCTCACATTTTCACAAAAGTTTTCACGAAAAGGAAAGTTTAAGAAGAAAAGTTTACATTTTTAAGTTTAATTAAAATTAAATTAAATTTTTAAAATGTTTAAGTTCAAGAAAAGTTCAAATGTCTTTATTGAGTAGTGTCAGTTGTTATTGAATGTAACTCCTGTTTGTGTGCATCAGGCCCTAGGACGGTGTGGCCGGATGAGACGATGGGTCCGTTCGCACCCCAGGACCAGCGCTTCCAGCTACCGGGCAATACCGGCTTCGACAGCCACCTGGAGGGCATGGCGGAGCAGAGGGGCCCCCCCGCCCTCAGGATGGTCCCCGACGTGCTGTCGGCCCCCTCCAGCGCCGAGAGGCACGAGTTCATCCTGGCCCAGTTCGTTGGGGAGTTCCACGTAAGTGTGCCGCTGTAGTTAATTAATGCACGCGACGCCATTTGTTTGATTTGTCCGTTGATGTAGACATTTATCTGAGGTGTCTGATTCTGCGACGAAAGATGCATCTGTAATACTGCATCAGAAGATCAGTGTTGTATATATATTCACTCCATTTAAGCATTGAACATATCAAATGATGACATTCCTTTGAAGGGCTTTGATTTGCTTTCTTTCCATGCTAATTGTAATGTTTTTAACTTCCGTTCCCATATTGTTTAAGGGGAAAGAGGCCCCTCCCTCTCCACAGAAGATAGGCAGGGCAGAGCAGTACTTTGAGAGCTCCAGTGTGGAGTGTGCCATACAGTCCTGCCCTCAGCTGCTCAAGAAAGGTACATGTATCTTGTCAAAAGAGGGGAAAGTTTACACCTGGTTCATTCTGACATTTTGGCTTGAAGTTCTAAATCTTACCACTAGAGGGAGACAAACACCATGAAGTGGGTACAGCATCTCTATTACTGTGATTGTAGTGGTAGTGGTAGTATGCCTCTTGATTTTGACTCTCTTCCTTTTCAAATCAACAGATTTTGAGTCGATGTTTCCGGAAGCCCCCCACGATGGCATGATGGTGGTCACGGTGACTCAGAAGACGCAGAACGACATGACGGCGTGGAGCGAGGAGGTGGACAGGGAGAGGGAACTGATGCTCGACAACGTGAGTTCACTCAAGTTCAACACTAGGAAAACTTCCCCTGTAGAACTCTATTCTAGATTTAGCATTGATTTTATATACTCAACTCTCAACTCGACTCAACTTTATTTATAGAGCGCTTTAAAAATGACCACGGCTGCTACAAAGTGCTGTACATAAATACATAAATAAATGTATAAATGTAATCATAAATACATAAATACAACAGTAACAAGCAATGAAACAATAAAAAACAATAGAAGACAGTAGGGCAATCAAAACAGGAGCAAAGTCTCATGCCAGGTTGAAAGCCAAGGAATAAAAATGGGTTTTAAGACTAGTTTTAAAAATGGACGGTGATGAAGCCTGTTGAATGTGCAGGGGTAGGTTGTTCCATAGCTTGGGAGCAGCGACTGACAGATGCACTTTGATTGCTGGGGATTGTATTGAGAAAACTGCCCCAATTACGCAAGTAGATGACGGTAGACAGAACACACAGACTGTGTAAATATAAATAAGCAGTTCAAAGAAAACGAAGCAGTTCAAAGAAAACGAAAAGTAACTTTCCCACACATTCCAGACATGGTCCATATCTCGCGCTACGTAGGAAATGGCACAAGATCACACAGTAAGAAGCTCGGTGTTCTGTGGAGGGGTTCTGAGTGTGCGAGGGGGGGTTCTGAGTGTGCGAGGGGGGGTTCTGAGTGTGCGAGGGGGGGGGTTCTGAGTGTGCGAGGGGGGGGGTTCTGAGTGTGCGAGGGGGGGTTCTGAGTGTGCGAGGGGGGGGGTTCTGAGTGTGCGAGGGGGGGGTTCTGAGTGTGCGAGAGGGGTTCTGAGTGTGCGAGGGAGGGGTTCTGAGTGTGCGAGGGGGGGGTTCTGAGTGTGCGAGGGGGGGTTCTGAGTGTGCGAGGGAGGGGTTCTGAGTGTGCGAGGGAGGGGTTCTGAGTGTGCGAGGGAGGGGTTCTGAGTGTGCGAGGGAGGGGTTCTGAGTGTGCGAGGGAGGGGTTCTGAGTGTGCGAGGGAGAGGTTCTGAGTGTGCGAGGGGGGGTTCTGAGTGTGCGAGGGAGGGGTTCTGAGTGTGCGAGGGGGGGGTTCTGAGTGTGCGAGGGAGGGGTTCTGAGTGTGCGAGGGAGGGGTTCTGAGTGTGCGAGGGGGGGTTCTGAGTGTGCGAGGGGGGGTCCTGAGTGTGCGAGGGAGGGGTTCTGAGTGTGCGAGGGAGGGAGGGGGTGCGTGTAAGACAGTGGCTTGTTGTGACCGAATGCGTTATTCACCGTCTGGTTCACACGCCATTGGCTGGGATGGGCCTGTGTGTGTGATGCTGATTCGCTTGACTGCACAACACACACAGCCTCCTGCACCATTCAGCTGCTGCTCGTCTCTTTTGAGGGGCAGATTAAAGGAAGTCTGTCTGGATAGATGCTGATGCATTATGGGTGATAGTGTCATTTATGCAACGGTATGAAAATTTCACATCACGATTATAGTGACCAAAATTATCACGGTTATCGGTATTATTGCGGTATTAAAATGTGCTGAAAATGTTCAAAAACTACTGATACACACACTGAAATTGTTTCACCAGGTTTTATATTGAAAACCACAAATACAATTTGCAGCACTATGCACTTTGTTTGCCTAAACATTAATAGAACGGATCTTGGAGACTGTTTTGAGAGAGGAAAAAGAACGCTTCTTAGGCTGTGGTTTACAAAGTTAAAAAAGAGAGGTGCTCAGTCCCAGGGGTCCATATTCATGAAAAATAGTAGGCTATGAAAGCCTAAGGATGGAAGCAGCACTCACGTCTCTTTTGAAGTTAAAAAAGCCTTTATTTGGGCATGGTGGCTTTGCTCAGCCCTGCGCGGTCGGCTTTTGGCCTTCTCAGGGGTATCTGAGCAAACAAACATTTCAAACGTTTTTTAAACAATACAGCCTGTGGCCTTAGCCAATCAGCAGTCAGTGTCAACATATATCAGATGATCAGCTGGGAAGTTCAGTCACGTGACTCACAATTATATACAATGGAGATGTAAAACATTTTCTACTACAAATACATCAAATGTGTAACAATCATTATTTTACAAGTTTCAGATTGGTATTTGATTGAGTTGATATATGTGTGAAAGGACAATAAATCTTCTTTTGAAAAACAACAGTCAAGTTGTGCTACAGGAATTTTAGTTACACTTCTGGGCTCTAATTGCCCCAGTTTCTCATATTCATATACTACAATACAGGTACACTCAATTTAGACAAGAACCTTCTGGCGCCAGAAAAAAATATAAAAAGAAAATAATAAAGAGGATCCCCAAAAGAAAATTATTAAGTTTCATTTTTAGTGAAGGGATTTTTTTATTTGTATTTTTGTTTTTTAATTTTTTTAATTTTTTTATTATTTTTGTTTTTTATATTAAAGGAAAGAGGAGAGGTCTAGTTCCTCATTGAGTCCTGGTTTTTTCATGGCGTTTAAAGTGTAAATCCAAAAAGATTCTCTTTGTAATAAGCGTTTAACTCTGTCTCCTCCTCGCTTGTCGAGAGTGACAACTTCGATAACTGTGGCTTTTAATGATACAGCGCTAGGATGACCTGCCTGTTTGTAATGCACTGCCATAGGATAATTCTCATTAGATGTTTTTATAGCATTTTTATGCTCACTTAGACGATCCTTAAATCTCCTTTTTGTACGTCCAAAGTAAATCTTGGAGACTGTTGCTAATTTTGATGCTGGACAGTATTTACAGTGAGTTTTTAAAATTGTGGAAATCAAACACCGTTTTAATGATAATTTTATCACGGTTTATCATCATACCGGTTATTGTTCCATCTCTAGTGTCTTTAGGCATGTAGGCCTGGAGTTAAGACGGGGTCAGGCGAGTTCTACACCCTTTCATCACGGCAGCATGTGTGTTTATTTTTCTACCGATTCTTATTGTTCATTTATGTTTGTCTTTTCATTTGTTTAGGATTTGATGTGCTCCGACCTGTTTAATCTCTGCCTCTTGGCCAGGTCGTCATTGTAAATGAGAATTTGTTCTCAATTGACTTACCTGGTTAAATACAGGTTAAAGGTGCTCTGTTCAATTTACCGCACTTTTTGTAAAAAAAAAAAAAAAAAAAATCCAATATATGCATTAAATAGGTTCAGGGGAGTCATAACTATCTGTACATAAAATATAGCCCACGGTGTCGTGCCTGTGGAGCAAATGCAGAATGTATTTTTATTATGAGTGAAGCCGCCCGGCGCTGAGCCCCACCCCCTGAACGACACCTTATGGAGTGTGGAGCATTTACCATTTACCATGGAGTGAAAACGCCCACTTGTTTATATCTGATACGCTGCACCACTGCCCCCTCTAGTGGCCGAAAAAAGAAAAGAGAAATTGAACTGAGCACCTTTAAATTAAATAAAAAATGCTACCATTAATGTGAATGAAGTAGTTTGAGATGTTGATATTCTGTGGTGTTCTGGTCTCAGTTCGTGGCCGGCGCTCAGGAGATTTGCTACGCCCTGCGGACAGAAGGGTTCTGGGCCGACTTCATCGACCCGTCCTCAGGCCTGGCGGTGAGAGATCGTTTATTTTGGATCCCCATTATCTGTTGCAGAACGACAGCTAATCGTGTGTTTGTGTTTGTGTGTGTGTGTGTGTGTGTGTGTGTGTGTGTGTGTGTGTGTGTGTGTGTGTGTGTGTGGGTGTGGGTGTGGGTGTGGGTGTGGGTGTGGGTGTGGGTGTGTGGGTGGGTGGATGGATGGATGGATGGATGGATGGATGGATGTAGTACTTTTTTTTTTGTTCGTCAAATGTGTGTACTATGTTGTGTGTGTGTGTGTGTGGATGGATGGATGTAGTACTTTTTTGTTTTGTTTGTCAAATGTGTGTACTATGTTATGTGTTGCATATGCGAGCTTTCGCAAGACCAATTTAACAATAAAGTTATATGTTATCGTACCCTGGAGTCACAGAGCTCTGTCCTCAGGCTTGCTTTATGACACACTTTCCTCCATGACCAAGCCTACATGTGTTATGTAGCACAGCGGTGAGAAGTCAACATTTCTGTGAAAGTTGCATTTCTAGTTTAACGCCATCATCAACGTACGGTCTCGTCATGGATGACATAGTTGTGAGAAATAGATGTTTCCGCTTGACTAGAAAACATTTACATTTTTTCGCTAAAACAATCTCCATCCAAAGCCTGAGACCTCTTCCTATTCCCCTTCAGTTCTTTGGGTCGTACACCAACAACACACTGTTTGAGACGGACGAGCGCTACCGACACCTGGGCTTCCACATCGAAGACCTGGGCTGCTGCAAGGTCATCCGCCATGTCCTGTGGGGGACGCACGTCTTCGTGGGGACGGTGTTCACCAGCGCACCGCCCGGCAGCCCCGTCATGAAGAAGCTGCAGGGGAACTGAACACTTTAAAAACGAGGGAGGGAGGGAGGGAGGGAGGGAGGGAGGGAGGGAGGGAGGGAGGGAGGGATGGGATAGAGGGGTTTCTATTAAAAGCTGTGTTACACGTCTTGTCGTGTTTGAATGTGTGTGGGAAACTCGACAACTCGATCAACATCAGCACTACAGTTATGGAGAACTACGCACAACCATGATCTTGGAAGCGTTTAAAATGGAAGCCCATGAAAAGTGTATATTTATTGTTTCAAATTGCTAGTGTTTTGTGCCTTTAAAGGTATATAACATGGACTGATAGAGTGGTGTGAATGTAATGATGTAAAGGTAAATAAACAAGTTTATTTTATCATTAAAATCATTGTGTAACTGGAATATTGAGAGCCACTATTTACTTATCTGAGGAAAACGGTATTTTTTTCTGGTGTCTGGATGTTTTTTTTGTTGAAGAACTACAGTATTTCAGAATCAAAATCAAATTCCATGTTGCCTTTCTAGAAAGAAACGTGGACCAAGGTCTGAAGTTGGCTCCTGAGACGTTATGACAAAAATAAACACAAGTGTGTCTAGAAGAAAGAGAGGAGATAGAACGCTTCTGGGACTCTGATTCCCATGGCAGCTTTCTTCAGAGTTCCCCGTTTCAGCAATAAACCAGATCACCTTGTTTCTGTGTCATGGTCAGTTCTTCATGGGTGAAGGGGATGAGGATGGATGAGTAGTTGAAATGAACTGACCCTTTATTACTGTAACTATCCCCATTGACCACATGCCCTTACATGGAAGGAACATGCAGAAGAAGGCTGAGCTTTATTTGCATTTGAAATAATAATACTAAACTTGATTGATATAGCGCCTTTCTAAACAAATGTTACAAAGTGCTTTACAAACAATCAGCAGTACACCAAAATACAAACAGTGGAAAATAGAAGTAAAAAGTAATTAAAAATATGAAACTCAGCACAGGGAAGGTAGCATAAAAAGATAAAATAAAACAATTACAGCAACAACAAGAACACATGGAGTAAAAACATTATAAAAACGCTTTGATGTACAAATGAGTCTTAAGACAAGATTTAAAAGTAGAGACGGTGTTGGCTAGTCTCAGATCCTCAGGCAGGACATTCTAAAGGTTAGGAGCCCTAACTGCAAACGCCCGGTCACCTGTAGACACAAGCCAGCCAGAGGGGACAGACAGAAGAGCCCGGTCACCTGTAGACACAAGCCAGGCAGAGGGGACAGACAGAAGAGCCCGGTCACCTGTAGTCACAAGCCAGGCAGAGGGAACAGACAGGAGAGCCTGGTCACCTGTAGACACAAGCCAGGCAGAGGGGACAGACAGAAGAGCCCGGTCACCTTTAGACAAATACCCACAATATGGAATAAGCCTCATTACAGGCCTGACTGCCACACCCCCTGATATGCTGTCAGAGAGGAGGTTTATATGAGTGTATGAGGGTGAAAAGCTTGATCAACAATAAAGAAGGGTCCGCACTCAAAACTATGTTCATGCTCTTTAATTCATAACAGTGGACAGACCTGACAGACGCGTTTGGGCTCTGCCTTCTTCAGTGTTAAGCCGACTGAACAGGTGCTTGTTCCGGCTTTTATAGTCGTGTCGCACCTGTGGACCATTTCAATCAACCCATTTCAATCAACCCAACCCATGGATCATTTCAGTCAACCCATTCTCACGTGGGAATTACATTATGCAAACAGCACGTCATAGAAACAGCAAATTTTACATCATATTTACATAGCGTATTTAGAATGTACAGAAAATAGTTAATAACCGGGGCTGATAACATCAAGTCGTTAGACCGTTCGTGTGAAAAGCTAACATGCTAACGTCTGCTAGGGGCCATTGTATGAGGACCCCGCTGGTCGGGGGTGACTGTCCCCAGGGGCCCATAAGCGGTCATTAGCCACCGCTGCTCCAGCTCACGCACAGCAGATGGCCTTAATCAGTCTCCTCTAAAGGCCTGGACTCTGACACCACAATTACTTAGCGCGCCATTTACCATTGTGCTTCTTATCACACAATCCTAAATGAATTGTCTTATGCTCCCTTTGAGAGGAATGTCTCGCATGCTCTTGCCGTTACTGTGGCCTAGTCCATGGGACTATCTCATGGGACTATCTCATGGAACTATCTCATGGGACTGTCTCATGGGACTATCTCATGGGACTGTCTCATGGGACTATCTCATGGGACTATCTCATGGAACTATCTCATGGGACTATCTCATGGGACTACTGTATCTCATGGGACTACTGTATCTCATGGGACTACTGTATCTCATGGGACTATCTCATGGGACTATCTCATGGGACTATCTCATGGGACTATCTCATGGGACTACTGTATCTCATGGGACTACTGTATCTCATGGGACTATCTCATGGGACTATCCTATGGGACTATCTCATGGGACTATCTCATGGGACTATCTCATGGGACTGTCTCATGGGACTATCTCATGGGACTATCCTATGGGACTATCTCATGGGACTATCTCATGGGACTATCTCATGGGACTACTGTATCTCATGGGACTACTGTATCTCATGGGCCTATCTCATGGGACTATCTCATGGGACTATCTCATGGGACTATCTCATGGGACTACTGTATCTCATGGGACTATCTCATGGGACTATCCTATGGGACTATCTCATGGGACTATCTCATGGGACTATCTCATGGGACTGTCTCATGGGACTATCTCATGGGACTATCCTATGGGACTATCTCATGGGGCTATCTCATGGGACTATCTCATGGGACTACTGTATCTCATGGGACTATCTCATGGGACTATCTCATGGGACTATCTCATGGGACTATCTCATGGGACTACTGTATCTCATGGGACTATCTCATGGGACTATCCTATGGGACTATCTCATGGGACTATCTCATGGGACTATCCTATGGGACTATCTCATGGGTCACCCGCAGACCACCCTGAGTCCCATAGATACCCCTGTGTCTGCTGTGGATGTCGTAGCATTTAGTTAACACACACACACACACACACACACACACACGTACACACACACACACACACACGTACACACAGACATACACCAGTCCACTTCCGGCTTAGGCCTGGACCTGGGCCCAGTCCCCCTTCCCCTCACTCTAACCCGGGTCCGTATCCTTTTCCCACCCCCTCCCTACCCCTGACCCCTGCCTCTAACTGGACCCAGGCACACTCACACTCACGCTCACACACACACAGACATACACCAGTCCTGGGCTCAGATCCCCTCACCCTAACCCGGGTCCGTATCCTTTTCCTACCTCGACCTCTGCCTCTATCTGGACCCAGGCACACTCACACTCACACACACAGACATACACCAGTCCTGGGCTCAGATCCCCTTCCCCTCACCCTAACCCGGCTCTGTATCCTTTTCCCACCCCCTCCCTACCCCAACCCCTGCCTCTATCTGGACCCAGGCACACTCACACACACACACACACACACACACACACACACACACACACACACACACACACAGACACACACCAATGTTTGTCATGTCTCTCCTATGGTGTTTTAGCCCTTCTTGCTCTGAAAATGTAATTGAATGTCATTTATTGCTCTATAAATGTTCTTAGCCGTTGGACAAACATACTCCAGGAGCTCGATCGCCTTGTTGAGAGGGGTCAGGGAAGAATTTTTACAGCTCACTTATCTGGCCCCTGGGTGATACTGTTTTTTGAAGGGGGTGGTTACCTTCATGAGCTGGTTACTGTGACACAGCTACCACGCAGGAATGGTTATTATACGAAAATATCATCTACAGACATGGATCTTTTCAAAAATTATAAGTTTTGCCACCTTGAGTCGTACTGAGAAGTGCAATTCTGGGCTCTGGCCCATGGACTAATCTGCTTAATGCGGCTGACTCACTAGTTGATTTGCGTTTACTAGTGCATTGGTTGCTATGTCTGCTCAAACATTCTTAGAAGAAAATAATAGTTATATATTGAACCATAATAACAATAGTGCAAACCCCTGAAAAAAGGTTTGAGATTGAACCCCTTTCAGGTCAGACAGAACCATACTGTAGGGACCCAAACAGAGACCTGAAAAGGGTTCTACCTGGAACCTTATGGACCTGAAATGGGTTCTATCCGGAACCTTTTTAAATAGGGTTTTTCTACTATTACAAATGGTTCCAAATAGCACTGTTTTTATGACTATACTGTAAAGTTCTTCATGGTACAATGTGGCAAATAATGTCACATTAATTGCGTCCATTTGGTTAATATGGAACGAAAATGTGTTTGGAGTGGCTTCATTACCAGTATGAGGACAGGCCCTGTAGTCTACTAGGAAGTAAATAAGTAAGTACACTTTATTTATATAGCGCTCTTCACAGCACGAATGCACAGAGTGCTTTACAGTAATACGTTAAAATCAAACATAAAATATGTAATCGTATGTAATTGCAAGCAGCAAAAAGTAGCAATTATAAATGACCAAAGGCCTGTGTCTTTAGTTATTTTTTGAACATACGTTTAGAAGGTGCAGCTCTCAGGTCCTGGCGAAGAGCATTAAAGAAGAGATTGTCCGCATCACTGGTATACATGTAGCTCCCAATAATCTATATTTATTGAGTTAACACCCAAGAGTGTAACGTTTTGAGCCTCCTGTCAGACTCGAGACTGAGGAAGAGCCAGGAAGGCTCGAAACGTTACACTCTTGGGTGTTAACTCAATAAATATAGGCTATTGGGAGCTATACCAGCGATGTGGACAATCTCTTCTTTATTGCTGACGTTTCTCCATCCAGCACCTGGATGTGAGTGTGGATGTGCGTACCTTATACCCTTTTCCCTGGGGAAGAACATTCCAGAGCCTAGGGGATCGGAGTGCTCCCAGACTTCAGAAGACCAGCAGGTTGTGGACGGCTCTCTCCATCCAGCAACGAGTCAAACCTGACTAGAGCTGCGATCGACATGAAAACATTCTCACCGTATCTTTCATAATCATGTTTTTTTTGTCGTGTTTTTACCGTTGTCAGGTGGAAGGCTCACCTTGTGTTTGTACAGTAGTTCTTCATCTCTGTAACTGTAAGATACTAACATCTGTCCGTTCAGCTGATTCTCAACAGACGAGCACCAGAATAACTTTACAGATAGGAGTGACTAAAAGCTCTATAAAGTGTGCAGAGGTAGCCTAGCGTGTGAAGGGGAAGGGGGGGTTCAGTCAGCGGTCACAGGAAGGTCAGTCCACAGTCACCGCGTCTGCTGGACTCGGATCAGGATCAGACCCGAGCGAGCGTGCGTGCCAGCGAGCCCTGATGGAGGTGATATGGAGATGTGTGTGTGAGATGTGGGTCCTCCAGAACAAGGAGGCTTGCCCCCCCCCATCCCCACCCCCCCCCCCCCCTCAACCGACATGTGTGTGTGACTCTCGAGGCGGATTAGACAGCGGCCAGAGCGTGGAGTCTGTCTGGGGGTGTTTGCGTGTTTGAGGGATCATTTCCACCCCCTTACATGTGTGGTATCTGAGGTCGTGCCACAGTGAGCGCTGATTGGCAGGACTCGTGATTGGGACTAATTGTGCCTGAATGAACCTGATGTTTCTCTGCTGCTTTTTCACTCTCCAAACTTTGTTGGAACTACTTAAGAGGGGCCCATTTGGCAGTTTTCCTTTGAGAACAAGTGCAGTGCCCGAGATCAGTGCCCATTCTACGCATGCCCGTTCAAAGCATGTCGATCGCCAGTGTTCAACAACTCATTTACACTCACTACTGTGGTGGTATTATGTGTTAATAACATTAAGACTCCAGTTCCCAGTATTGTGGGCAGTACTCACATAGCCTATAGGCTACGCTATGCGATGTTTGGAGTAGTTCCAATTGAGGACAACTAACTAACTCCAACTAACTCCATTTTACATTGGTTATCTTAGGTGGGATACACTGTGCATTTGTAAAAAAAAAAACTATAGCTAGCTAACGTTAGCGCACAGCAAGCTAGGATTTCTCTACAACTATACGCAGTCTAGCCTAGTCTGCAACAGCAGAATCATGGAGGAATTGCAGTGTGTCCACAGCTGTGGTTTGAGACCACCAGCCTGCCAGAAGCACCAAGATGCACATATCTTCCCAACTGTCTCCCAACAGGTGTCGTATCATGGCTGTAACATGCCGGAGTCTGGACCCCACACAAGTATAAAGAGGATTATAGGAAGACATGCTGAACGCTGCTGGAATGTTCTGGAACTGATATCCCATCTTCAGATCCTGGGAATGGATATAATCAACACCTTATGAGCCGAATACCGACTGTTAGATCTGAGTTATTTTCTGGGATCGGATCATGAGGGGTTAAGCGTCAGGCTGACGAGAGCCCCCATCGTTGACAGAGCAGCCTGAAAGGTACACAGCAATTAGCCAACATCCCAGGGCTTCCTCCCAGACCGCCAGATGTGGAGATGGGAGCCGAGCGCCAAGAAAACAAGTTAATCCGGTTGTACGATCCAAATCACGCAACTCGACCGAGTCTAGCGTTGCTATTGAACGTCTCAAATGTTCGCCCCGGAGGCCTGCCTGTCACACTTCCATCACTACTGTGGATTGTTGCGCCAGTCAGTCTCACAGGTACACCGGGTTCTAACGTGAAGGGGTGTTCTTATCTGTCCACAGGCTTCATGCAAGAAACATTATTGCATGTTTGTGATTTTTTTCCTCTCTGGTGGTTTTGCGGGCTCTTGTTGTGTTGATGGAGAAAGTAGCGTGGTATTAGAAAGTCTTTGAATGTTCCCTACCCCCAGGTGTCTGTGTATATCCAACATTTCCTTATCTCAGACCATCACTTAGGCTACTGTTACCTAAGAGGTGAGTGTGAATAGTGTACAGATACAGTCATGTGTAGAGCACAATAGGCCAGAGTGTTTGAGTTGGACTTTCCTGTCTAAAGAATTGAAGGTTGAGAGGGTTGAAGATCTAGATTGTTTTCGTTTCCTTGAGTCCGATTCCTACCCGGCACTTTCTTGAGGAAACGGGAGCGTTTGCCAGGTAGACAGACAGGCGGAAACGGGGGCGCTTGCCAGGTAGACAGACAGGCGGACAGGAAACCAGAGCGCCGTCTGCTCCTCTTGATACGAGCAGAGCTTGAGCACTTCTGACACCAAAACAAAAACCTTTTGAGGAATACGAGGGCGTTTGCACATGCTTGCTGAATTTGTCAAAATGAAGATTAATATCGAAGGGGGAAAAAGACGCTGTCAATATTTAATCAAGGTTGAGATCTAGGCCAGACTGTTATTAGTTTGCATAAAGAATGAATAATTAACACGACTGAATCCTTAAAACCAAAAGAAGAAATATTTGCAACAGACTGATTCCTGCATTTGTTTTGGAATAGAGAAACCTACAGTATGAGGCCTCTGGTACCTCCAGTGATTGATGTCTCATCAAGACACCACACAGTTGGCCTAACCCTAACCCTAGGCAGCTTGGGAAGTGTGTTGTTTCAAGTTCAGGGGTCAGGGGTGAGGGGGTACATGTGGCCCCCCTCAGGAAGTGGCTGATTACAGGGAATAGGAGAGCTGTGTCCCCTGGTTCTCTTTTCATCAAACAACAATGGCGTCGTGCTCCCGTAACTACCCATAACTCACCCCGCCACACTTTCCTGTCATCACAGGCTCAATCAGCAGTAACCCAGTGTAGCCATGTGTCCATCCACACGTTTTATGCGAATTAAGTTATATCGAGTTAAAAATGGAAACAGTAAAATGGAAACAGTAAAATTTGATTAAAAGTCATGGAAATCGACCAAAAGTTTGTACTGTCGATCTCTTCGGATTAACTCTTCGATAAAAGGCCTTCGTGATAAATGCTTTATCCGATTTAAAGCTCTTAGATGGAAACGCACGTTCACCGGCTTTATTCACATTCATATTTTTAGCGATCCTCACATAATTCGATTGACAAGTGGATGGAAACATGGCTTGTGTTGTTTTCAGAAAAGAAAAAAACAGTATGTGCACTGAATCATAGACCTCAGTCAGAATCAATATGCTGTAGTTACTGAAGGGCAATCTCTTGTAACCTTTGAATTTCAGCAGTCATCGGACTGGGCTGGCCATGTCTAAAGTGACAATGTGACCACGGATTGGGCTGGCCATGTCTAACGTGACAATGTGCCCACTGATAAGGACCTCTCCTGTCCAAGACCCAAGACCCCCGGACCACTAGACTCGGTGTAGCCGGTGTAATCCTGGGCTGACCATGCCTGGCCCTCCGTTCATCCCCAGACCTGCCCTTAGTAATCCCGCTAGCCCGTCACGCCAGGAATTTCATTCAATTAAGACTCAGATTAGCATGGGGATTTGTAATGAGCCACGGAACTTTGTCTTGGCCAGACAAAAGTAAACACGGCTTACGTACGTTGAGACGTGGACAAGGGCGGGGAGCAGCAGGGAAGATTAGAAGTAGAAAAATGATAATACGAATGTTTTTACAAGTAAGATAGTAGCTGCAGCATGAAAAGGTTAATCTTTTAAAACGGTCCCAGGTCTGATCCAGCCTCGTCTGAGCATGTCTCCTGAGCAGAGCTCACTTCCTCGGTGCTAGTGTTGCAGGGTTGATACCATCCTTCCTCGGTGCTACTAGTGTTGCAGTGTTGATACAGGCCTGTAGCCATGGGGGGATCGGGTGGATCAAACAAACCCCCCCTCATGATCAAAGGTCCAGAATTTAAGAGCAAAGGGCCATAATTCGAGACCAAAGGTACCCCCCCTCCCACCCACCGTCAACAAATCGCCCGACAATCAAAATATAACCTGCCCCCCCCCCCCCCCCCCCGTCAACAGATCAAAACGATACAGTCCACTTTTGGAAATAACGACCCCCCCCCCTCCACAAGGCTGACTACGAGCCTGTGATACCACCCTCCCTCAGTGCTAGTGTTGCAGTGCTGATACCATCCTTCCTCGGCGCTAGCGTTGTGTTGATACCGTTCATCCTCCTGCTTCGCTCGGAGCCAACAAGAGAACACAATTCATGTCAGGATCTCTCTCTCTCCCTCACAACTTGTCAGGACTCAAATTCCCCAAATGCTCTTAAAACATCTTTGCTGGAGAGACTCCAAAAGCACAAACAGCTTCCATAAATATATCGGAGCGTCTCGCAACCTGCTTCCTTACCGTCACGCCGTCTTCCTCTCGAGAGACGTTCACACTTACACCAGGGTCCGGTATCATTTCCTGTCACTCCCAAGCCTGGGGTCACGCTGTCACGGTTACAACACTGTCCTCGGTTTCCCTTGTTCCCACGACAACACCTTCATCTATCATCTAACCTTCCTCATCAACAAGCTCCTCCCGCTCCCATAGACATATTAGACTTCCTCAGATGTACAGTTACAGATGGTAACACATCAATCATGCATTAATTATACACCATGGTGCTACACCACAGCTGTAGGAGTTGCCATTTTTAAAGCTCCAAGGTTAGCATACATACATTAGAAAGGGAGTTTTATTTTATATTATGGGATGCTTGCTCTTGGGTGTATTTGATTGAAGTGGTTGAGTTTCTAATGACACCAATTATGTGAATGTGTGACGGAGTTGGTGAAGACTTGGAGGGAGACCATCTCCCAGGAGTCTTAGCGGTGTGTCCTCTGGCTCTTACCAGAGACACTCAAGCTGAACCCTTGAAAACCATGACGGCAGAATAAAGTAACGCTTTGCACCTGACCTACACACACACACACACACACACTCTGATCCTATGCTTCTGAAACAGTCCTAATCCCTCTCCCCCCTCACATTCCAGGGGTGTGATGGCGGGGGGCACGCAGCTGACTCAGCCCATTCACCCCTTCCTCCAGCCTGTCACCCCTCCCTCCAGCCTGTCACCCCTCCCATGAATCACCACCCAGCCGTAACACCACTGTCACGGTCGTGACCACGGTCTCTACATCACCAGGGTGACCAGGACCCTGCCAGCACGTCAGGAGTAGCGGCTTCCATTTTATCACTGTTTCATGACATACAGTATATATCCATCTAAAATCAGACTACATATGAACAAATGTTTAGTGGGTCCAGTCATGACTTTTGGCTCAGTATAGTTATGGGCGCATGATTAGACTATGCCATGTTATCAACGTGGACGTTGTAGGAGTGAAATTAATTTAAAGTGTAGTGTTTTGGCTATTTATTTTTAACAGCTATCGATGGAGAATCGTGCTTTGTTATTTTCAATAGAGAAAGAGAGAGAGAGAGTGTGTGAGAGAGAGAGAGAGTGAGAGAGAGAGAGAGAGTGTAAGAGAGAGTGTGTATAAGAGAGTGTGAGAGAGAGAGATTGTAAGAGAGAGAGAGAGAGTGTGTGTGTGTAAGAGAGAGAGGGAAAGAGAGAGAAAGAGAGAGAGTGAGAGAGAGTGTGTAAGAGAGAGAGAGAGTGTGTAAGAGAGAGAGAGAGTGTGTAAGAGAGAGAGAGAGTGTGTAAGAGAGAGAGAGTGTGTGTAAGAGAGAGAGAGTGAGAGAGAGAAAGTGTAAGAGAGAGAGAGAGTGTGTGAGAGAGAGAGAGAGAGAGAGAGTGTAAGAGAGAGAGACTGTAAGAGAGAGAGAGAGTGTGTAAGACAGAGAGAGTGTGTGTAAGAGAGAGAGGGAGAGTGAGAGAGAGAGTGTGTAAGAGAGAGAGAGAGTGTGTGTAAGAATGAGAGGGAGAGAGAGAGAGAGAGAGTGTGTGTAAGAGAGAGAGAGGGAGAGTAAGAGAGAGAGAGAGTGTGTAAGAGAGAGAGAGAGTGTGTGTAAGAGAGAGAGAGAGTGTGTGTAAGAGAGAGAGAGAGAGTGTGAGAGAGAGAGAGAGTGTAAGAGAGAGAGATGTGTGTGTAAGAGAGAGAGGGAGAGAGAGAGAGAGAGAGTGTGAGAGAGAGAGGGAGAGAGAGAGAGAGGGAGAGTGAGAGAGAGAGAGTGTAAGAGAGAGAGAGTGTAAGAGAGAGAGGGAGAGAGAGAGGGAGAGAGAGAGAGAGAGAGAGAAGGAAAGGGGAAAGGAGAGTGGATGTTTCCTTCTACCCAGAGAGGGTCCTCTTTAATTAAGTTCTCAGCAGGACTAAACCTGACCAGGATATAGAGTCATGTCCTCGTACAATAGTGGTCATTCTCCACCTGCTCCAGACCTGAAACTCCACGCCATCATCAGAAACACGCCATCACCAGAAACACGCCATCATCAGAAACATGCCATCATCAGAAACACGCTGTGGATCATCTCACAAACAAGATTTTCTTGAAGACATTTTAGTCATTTTGTTGGTGTCGATTGTTGCTATTTAATCAAACGGTTTGATTTCACAAGTCCTGGGATCCTTCAACTTGGCACCAAAGAGGGAAGCAGGATTTACAGCAAAGCTAACAAAGCAGCCGTTCATCCCTCTGTTGCTATGTATTCATCGACTGCTCTCTTCTCAACCTTAACTTCCCAGATAGCAAGCGGATGTGTCATGATTCTGGGCCATATATGGGCCGGAACTAAGCCACAAGGGCCAGATCTGCCTGTATATGGCCCAGATCCGCTTGCTATCTGGGTTTGGGCTGAGAGCTTTAGCTTTATATGGGTATGGGGCAGCGAATGACCAACCGCAGGTCACCTTTAAGAACACCCTGCGGACCATAGGTCAAAAGAAGGAAGCTAATCCTCCCCTTTAATAAAGGATTAGAGTTATACTGCAGGGTAGAGAGCCTGAGAAAGCAGTTGGTGTTTGGCTGTTCTGAAAGAGAAGAGGGTAAAAAGGAAGGTGAGAGGTATTTTTTCAATGACATTCTAGGTTGTTTCCAGATTAGGATGTTACCCAAGACCCCTGGACCGCTACTGACGCCACCTCACAGTGAAGATTAGGATGTTACCCAAGACCCCTGGACCACTACTAACGCCACCTCACTACTGACGCCACCTCACAGTGAAGATTAGGATGTTACCCAAGACCCCTGGACCGCTACTGACGCCACCTCACAGTGAAACAAAACGCCTTTACAAATTCAAGTCCACTTCATTTTCACCCCACTGTCCATCTGGGACACGAAAACAGACAAAGGATCCAGGATATTAACCTTTGACCCCCGGAGTTACATCCAACGGGGGTCATGTTTCCAAATAACGCCTCTCCCATGCCACTGGAACCCCCCCCCCCTCATAAATCAGCAGAATGGTTCAGTCCAAACAGACTTTACGGTTGA
>NC_140242.1:28692395-28694895 GCF_949987555.1 Borostomias antarcticus
TCTGTTGGGGGACAAAGAAGAAAGAGATGTCCTTGATTATGTCCTGATAATTCCATCCTGGGCCACCACCTGGCCATGGAAAGATAATGTTCTGTTACAAAGGTTTAGAGTAAGATACTGTTTATTTGTATTGTGTTTTAAAATTGTAATAGGACATATAATTCATCCTGTGTGAACATAATAATACAATATTATTATAATTTATTATATATTTATAATAATAAAACTCAAAACTCAAACTGAAGATTGTGTTGTTTTGTTCAACGGTAAACCAGAAGTATTTAAATTGATCCCACTTGGGATTTTGGATCCAAGTCTCTGACACATAATATCTCAAAGGCTCCATAGCTATGCCCTGAATGTGACTTTTGTCATCCAGAAACCCACTGAAAGAACCTTGGGGAGATGCCAGCGTTTCCACATTACAGAGCACATTCCTCTGGGTTTCCACAAGCCGCTCCGTGTCTCCCCTGCGTCCCTCAAACTGTTACCATGCCAGGGATTTACTGTTTGAGGGCCAGGCCAAAGACTAAATCAGTCATTAAGAGCGTGCGCTAAATCTGCCCGAGAGATGGAGGCGAGCACAAGCTTTTTATGAGGGCTGCTATTTATGAGCTAAACATGTCCACAGCCGGTGAAATATATTAAATATTCCAACGGTACGAAGGCCTCCGCAGAACAAACTGACGGTTTTTACAATCTGGGAGATTGCACTCTGCAAGGGAAGGATGCCAAATCTAACTACAGTATGTGAGAGTGGACGGAGAGCCAAGAGTAAATGTTGGACTGGTGTTTAGGCGGAGGTAAACTAGCGTGGTACCTGGTCTCGGCCAGGGGTGGGTGGGTGGTCTTACCTGGTGGGCAGTACAGGTCTGGCGCCCAGCGATTGCACTCGTAGTTGTCGGGTGCGTCTTCGCATGTGAAACACTTGAAGCCGCCTGGGAACGGAGTGGCTGCAGAAAGACGCACGCACGCATTAGCTTAAAGGATAGCTTCGGAATTTAGCACTATAAGCCATGTTAAAAGGTTATTTACGATGTACAAGGACTGGTATCAATGTTTCGTCAAGCGGTGCACTCTAGAGATATAGAGTATATACTCAATGGATCCATAGGTGCATCTAGACACAATCCCTCAAAAAAATCGTAAACTCTCATTTTCAAAGACAGGAAACTCACCAAGTGGTCACTGGTGTCCGTTGATGTTCTGACAAAATAATCACCACAAAGTATGCTTCCGATGGGGTTTTATTTATCATTTAGCATAGAACTATTTTCACTCGCAGTACAATAGAAGAGTTTGTTGATCAAAACAAATATGGGAGGCAGATGAATCTAAACATCTCTGGCTTTGTTGTCAGAACCAATAAATGGATATAATATGATCAATAAAACCAATCGGAAGCATACTTTGTGGTGATTTTTTTTGTCAGAACATCAACAGACACCAGTGACCACTCGGTGAGTTTCCTGTCTTTGAAAATTAGAGTTTAAGATGTTTTTGAGGGATTTTGACGAAACTTTGATATCGGCCGTTGTAAATGATCATAAATAACCTTGTACCATGGCTTATAATGCTAAATTCCAAACCTGTCCTTTAAGTGAAAAATTGCTGTTAGTGTAACTAGCAATATCCCCTCTGGCATTCATCCATAAACAGTTTTAATAACCAAGATAAATGAGGTAGAATATTAAAATAAATAAACCACTCGGCAAGTTCAACCCTTGGTCTATGTAAAGCTGTTCTATGAAAACCTCACATATTATCTGTCTATATTATTAATCCCAGAATCCTCCACCATTCATACGAGACCTATAAGGGTGTTTCCCCTAATAAATCAAAACAAAGATCTCCATTGGAGCTTCTTATCAGTCCAGAATGAGGCTTAGTCTTAGTCTGGGAACGTGGCCTGGACTGCCTTGTCTGCAGCTGACCACTCTGCTAATTCCATGTCCCATCAAGAGCCGGCAGCCGAAACAGTTGCTCCCCTCTCAATGTCTCCAGAGAGGACAGAGCAGTTCCATGGTCGCCATCTGTTGTGATCAAACAGTGAGTCTGTTAGTCTTTCTAATTTCGCACCATTACATTAATCTGATTGGCCCCCTCCGTCACCCACCCCTCCCCCTCCGGTGACAGCTGTGCCTCCGCAAGTCCGGCAAACTTCATTCAGCTCACAAAGCTCTCCAATAAGCTCGCTCCCACCCACACCCAAGACCAGGCCTTCATCACTCCTCTTCCACCTCCCACCATGTCTGGCTAGCCCTGTCCTCGTCAGGGTTATCGCACACACACGCACACACACACACGCGCACACACGCACACGCACACACACACACACACACGCACGCACGCACACACACACACCACACACACACACACACCACACAAAAACCCACTAACGTATGTGCATATAAACTATGCACACACCCCTCATGCAGACAAGTGTGTGTACACACACACACACACACTCACACACGTCTCTAAATCCCCAGTGGGACAG
>NC_140242.1:28699895-28724895 GCF_949987555.1 Borostomias antarcticus
GACACAGTACCAGAAGGATCGATGCTGTCATTCCACTTAGGGATTCCGGAGACTTCTCGACTTCTGTGAATGACCATAGTCACACTGGAGGAGACTTTCACTTCCTCCTTCTGACCAGAGAATAGCCAGAGATTGGCTCATTCAGCAGGCCGGCCTGGCTGGCACGACGCTGGGTAGATGGGGCCTCTATCCCAGGGCCACGGCCCACTGCTCGGCCCGAGAGCTGACACCAGTCTCGTCCATCACACACAGGGTAAAGCAAGGCTAAGGCTCTGGTTTAATTGGCGTGTCACCAAACTGAAAAAGAACCGTGGTCCGTTTAGTCAGTGAGAGCAGACAGGGACACAGAGAAAAGCCGGGGTAGGGCACTAGGAATGGCCGTGCGATGTTGGAACTATTGGAGGCGTTTATACATTTGTCACACAACCTTGACTCCAGGCCTTTGTGCGAATTGCCAAGGCCCAGCGAGACACAGAGACACAGACACAAAGCAGGAATTCAAAGCTAAAATTGAAATTGGCCGATCATCATCACTGTGAAAGCTACTTCACGCTGTTTATTTTCTGCTGGCAGAACCTGATACACACGCAGTCATGTGTCTAACAGATACTTATTGGCATTATAAAGGATTTGGCTGTGATGCATACTGGGGTAATTTTAGGATTAACTCACAGCGTCAGCTGACCCAAAATGAAGAGTGTGAATTTAGCGCCTCAAACATTCAATATCAAATATTGCTCAGAAATAGCATCTCCTCGAGCAGTCTAAGTCTGCTGTGAGCATCTTTGTATGACTTATGATGTCATTAAAGGACATCAAAGGCCCAGTTGCCCGGGGCGAGCGTTGCGGTTTCGGAGGCCTTTTCATGCGTATAACAACCAGCGCTATGTACTAAACATACCATCATTTCCATCACGTCTGGAAATTTCAGGACTTCTCTGCCATAGCAAGCTGTCAAGACAATCTAGTCTGTGAGATGATGTTGTTTATGGACCTTAAGGCAGACAGAGCTTACGAGTTTCACGGGACAAAACGTTTGAAAGACTGAGCAAATTATTTTTATCTCAGGCTGTGGCAGGAATGACACACTATTTGACTTACTCTTCACCCAAACAAAACATCCTTCACGTTCTGGGCTTTCGTACATTATGGTCTGTCTTCCTCAGTCTCTGCTGCTGTCGAGGAGATAAGAGAAGTGTGTTTATGTGTTAAATCATTTTTTTCCTTCCTTAATGACCTTCAAGCAAATATTGTCAATCACTAGTTTATCAACAGGGTCACAGATCTATGGGGGAAAAAGTTTAGTGTTGACATTTTCTGCAAGGGAGACCTACAGCTCTGCTGATATCTTTTACTCGGCATAAATCATCATGTACTGTACTGTGTGTATGAAACAGTCGGAGCAAGTACTAAAAGCATGACACTGGTAACAGTGACACCATGAACAGGTGTGCTCAGATTAAAATACTGACATAATAAAAACCGGGCCAGGTCCAGCCTGGCTTATGTGCGTGGCTGGCTTGTTTCTGTTCAGGACTGGTAGGACGGAAGCTAGTCATGCCACTGAAATAGCTGTGAATTGAAATTACATGAAATAATGTCTTATAAATTAAGATGGGTCTTCTCGCCTGGACACATCAGTTCCAATGCTTCCAATGCTAATCCAGCACAATAAGAGCGGGATAGCCAGTTAGCTCATGAGCTCACAACAACTAGCAGCAGCTTCCATAACACTAATGGTAGCGGTCAGTGGCTAAAGCAATTACACTGATGATTCCTGTAACGTTAGCTATTTTGCTGCAATTGGTTCAACTTCTGTTTCTGGACAAAGGTAAGGGATAAAAAAAATTGGAGTGAAATTGACAAAATAAAAATAAAAATCTTGATGTTTTGAGGGAATCCGTGCCAGCCTCTGAGCCAAAGATGCAGGGGCACCTAACGACTACAGACCCCCCCCCCCCCCCCCCCCCCAGGCTCAGCGGAGTCACGGCCTCTTGTAAGGCTCGACCTTTTGACCCCCGCGACAATACGCCGTAGAACTTCGTAGCCATGCAGGACTGCATTGAGTTTCCTTCCAGAGATTCTTATCATCCCTGAAGGTCCGCAGTGTATTCAGCCAAGGACCAGAGCGAGAGGTGTGCATATCAACGAGAGGGAAGCCTGACCCATTTCCTGTTTCCTGCAGCCACAACCATCGGGCTGCACGGTGGCTCTCATCTCTCGCTGTTCAAATGACTGCGATTTTAACCGATGCAGATTATTGTCTCTCTCTTGTTAGTTCATCAAAGAGGGAACTCTCTCTCTCTCTCTTTCTCTCTCTCTTTCTCTCTCTTGAATGGACTCACAAGAGAGCAATAATGTACTGTCCAACTGGCTAGTTATAACTGGGCTATCTTTTTTTGTAGACCAAATAGGGTACCATTACAATGTGTAAATAACCCAAACAACGCTATCTTTGTCAAGATTCATGTTCCTTTGAAATCCTGTAAGAGCATTCTATTTGATTCTATTTTATATTTGAGTGAAGTCGTTTCATTATCCCATTCATTATTTTTACCGATGGGATCTCTTCATGTACACACATTCAGCAGTGAGGGGACCTAGCGCTTCTAAAACCAGCCAGAGAAGCCGCAGACTTCCCTCCGAGCAGATGAGGCAGACCAGATGAGTTCTGGAGATAGCCGACGGACTGGCTAACCTCTTTTCAACATGTGACAATGCCAAGAGAATGGCTCCTATATGAGGAGAAAGCTAAAAGACACAAACAGACATCCCATTGACATGGGGACATGGGTTTGGTTTCAGAGCTACAGGTGTCCAAACAGAGGCCTGGGGACATCTTTACCTGGGTCTTTCTGTGAGGACGGGGGGGTGTAACTCTACATGCTAGGCCTCTGGGGTGGGGGCACAAACTGTGACCTCCTCAGCAGGTGTCTCCTATGATGAAACATTTCCCATCAGGACACTGGAAGAGGCAGGAGGAAGTATTAAAGGGGTAGTACGCTTTTTTGGGACATTTAGCCCTATTGGCTATTATATAATTGTGGTCTGTCTACCATGAACCTGAGACATAGAGACCATAAATTTACTGATCGTTCCAGTATTGAGCTAGCTGCAGCTTTAATGCAGGTCCTCACCGGGTAACAATGGAAGTCAATGGGGCATACGTATATGCGTTGGAAAAAATATGATAAATTTTAAGCTTTAAGCTTTAAGCTTTTCTGAGATGGGAAGCACAGGGTGTAATCTTACCAGTCTCAATATGCTGTCCAGTGAAAAGTATCACAATCCGAATATTTTTAGGTGTTTGGCATGACGTGCACATAGTCATCTGTGGTAACAGTGAAAACAAGCGCCAGGGGAATGCTTATGTCCAGGCCATGCCGAACATGTAAAAATATTCGGATTGCGATACATTTCACAGGAGAGCATATTGAGGCCAGTAAGATTACACCTTGTGCTTCCCGTCTGAGAAAACCACTTTATCATAGTTTTTCCAACACATTTACGTATGCCCCATTGACTTCCATTGTAGCCCAGTGAGAGCCTGCAGTTAGCTCAATATTGGAACGATCAGTGAAATTATGATCCCCATGTTTCAGGGTCATGGTAGACAGACCACAAATAGGCCAAAATGTCCAAAATAACACACAGACCCTTTAAAGTGTCCACTAAAATGTACATGGTTAAATAAAATAAGTAGTCCCTTACCAAACAACATGTCTCATCCAAAACAGGTAATAGTCTGAGTCTGTTCAGAGTTGAGATATTGAACATACATCCTGACTAGACCCGCAACTGAGCCAGGAGGTGATTGAAAAAGAGAAAGGGTGTCACAAAAATAGACTTGAAAGAGAGAAAGGGTGTAGTAGGGTGAAAGGGTGAAAAAAATTGAGAAAATTGAGACTTTCGGTAAACATCATGCAGATAACTCAGTTACTGCAAATGTCCCACAAACACAGCAAGCGATTTAACGTGAGCCAAAACCTAACCACTACCTGAGGGTTTTACAAAACACTAATTACATTTCTGAAAACTCACTTCACGTGGTTTATTCCCTGTGTCTGTTTTGGAGCGAGTACCAGACTTTTCTCAATGGTTTCCTCTTGAATTTGCTGTTCAATCGCAACAGTAATCTAAAATGAGCGTCTAGACAGCACACTACTGTATAAACACCAACAGAAATGTTAATGAATGTGTACTGTCCCTGTAATTAATGTATGAACCGTATAAAAAAAAAATATATATTTTTTTTTTATAGTTTTTTAAAGCAAAACAATAATTATTAGGTGCAGGGGCCACCATCCAATGAATGTCAAGAGATCAGTCAGGAAATGATTGGAGGTTTTCTGATGACTCTTTTCTGCTGACTATAGTCCTGTCTATTGTTGCTGTTCTTAAGCTAGTCCCATCTCTAGGACACATATGGTCAAGACTCTAGCAGGCCAGGTGCAAACAGTAAAAGCCAAGTAAGGCACTAATGCACACGATGGATAAGGGCGTAAGACTGAGCTATGTATAGAATCAGCCACACCGTGACTATAAAAGATGGCACAAACTCAATGCTATTTTGTCTGATCACACTGAGTACCCTGTACTGTCTGTGATTGACCGGGATCTCGTATGTTGTTGTACTCAATAAACCTGATTTTTTTACAGCTCACTTTTCTGGCCCCTGGGTGATACTGTTCTTTTGCTTCCCTCTGGAATATGAAGGGGTGGGACGTATGCCCACCTCCCTTGTTCTCTGTAAAGCGCATTGTGTTGCCTCTGGGTATGAAATGCGCAATACAAATAAAGGATTGATTGATTGATTGAGTCTGATCTACAGTTCTGCTCCGGCGTACTTCTCCTCCTGGGCCGTTGAATCTTCAACACCAAACCTCCATCATTAATCAGAGGGAGACTTGAATCGCGTAGCCTCTCTAAACGACTGCCAGCTCGTCTTCCATCAGCAGCACCTGGCCTCAAAGACTCACTGCTGCCCAATGGCACTCTGGGTACATGGACGCTGCCGGCGCCTGATTGGTTCTCCTCCGTTTGACTAGCGGGAGGTTTGATAGATTGTCAGAGCTGGCCTGACCACAGAAGGACCCAGACAAACACATCTGTACATGTGAGAGTGTGTTCTCTAGACCTGCACTTGTATTTTCTTGGTGTATTGCCTTTTTAGTTGTTTTTTTTATTGTGTCTGTTTTTCTGCTTTTTTATGTTCAGCACTTGGAGTTGCACTTTGTGTATGACTTGTGCTGTATTAATTTAAGATTGATTGATTGATTGATTGATTGATTGATTGATTGATTGATTGATTGATTGATTGATTGATTGATTGATTGATTGATTGATTGACGTCCTCTTCTGTCCTCTGCGTTGCTCTCCGTCTCCGTCACCCTCTGAGGTGCCGGGTCAAAAACGCCAACGCCACTCTGGGTGCAGACCTGCAGGAAGGCAGGGCATCTGGGAGCGTTTAAGCGTAATGGTCCAGGAAGTGTTGGTGTAATGAGGTTGTGAGAGGAGTCCGAGGGGGAGTGATTAAGTAAACCAGTGCTTCCTCTCGGCTCCCTCTCCCCAGGGGGCGGAGCTCAGATCCATGTGGTTGTGATTGTGGATATTGGTGGAGGTGTAAATGAGCCCCATTCATCATCCAGTGGCTCTCTGGGCAGCTCTAAATGACCTTTCACCCCCTGATTCACAACACTGTGTCTTACACCCGACCGTAGTTCGGTGTTCAACAGACAGACCTGTAGGCTATAACATTTTCCTCAGGGATAACAGGAGAATCCTCATATGTTATGGATCCTGAGAAAGTTATTGATACCTCTTTTATGCTTCCTTCCCTGTGCTGAGTCTCATATTTTTTATTACTTTTTACTCATATTTTCCACTGTTTGTGTTTTATCCAGTGTTCTGGTGAACTGATGATTGTTTGTAAAGCACTTTGTAACATTTGTTTAGAAAGGTGCTATATAAATAAAGGTTATTATTATTATAATAATAATAATAATTCTTATTATTATTATGCTGTTTTTATCATAAAAAAATATGATCATATATGCTATGATCTGGATCCTCACAACGCATGAATCATGAATGAATGAATGAATGAATGGATGAATTAATGAATGAATGAATGAATGAATGAATGAATGAATGAATGAATGGATGAATTAATGAATAAATGAATTAATGAATTAATGAATTAATGAGTGAATGAATGAGTGAATTAATGAGTGAATGAATGAGTGAATGAATGAATTAATGAATGAATTAATGAATGAATGAATCACATGGACCCTGCCTCTGTGCACCCGGCGGCGTGCGGCGGCCTCTCCGGGGAGGACGACATCAAGCGTCCGCCCCACTTCTCTCTCAGCCCGGCCGAGCCGCTGCATTAGATATGGAATCAAGCCACTGCATTAGATATGGAACCAAGCCGCTGGATTAGATATGGAATCAAGCCGCTGGATTAGATATGGAACCAAAAGCAGAACCCAAGACGTGACGGCTCCCGACTCCTCGTGGGTCAGCGCTCCGCGTTTCTCCCTCTCTGAAGCGCTGCCAGCCGGGGAAAGCTACCTGCGGGCCAGCAACACGATACGCAGGGCTGAGCAATGACCTGGGAATAATGGTTCCTCCCTACCGAAGGGGGGGGGGGGATGCAAATTGTCCGTCTTGTGACTCCCAGAACTGGTCTGACCAGATTCAGCAAGGGAGGGAGGGAGGAGAGAGGGGTGAGGTAGTTAAACGTGAGCTTTTCTTCCCCTGGGTCTTTTGCTGTTGTGCGTTGAGAGGAACTGTTCGACGCTAACCTGGCTAGCACAGAGAACGCTAACGTACCTGGCTAGCACAGAGAGTCGGACACACGGTCAGGGATTTCCCTGATATAAATACACGTAGTAGTTGTAGGCTAATAAGCTTCCCTTCAGTAAGATGATTTGGCAAAACAAGCCGATCTGGACGAAAAGCTCTGGAAATCCATACAGTCCAAATGAGTGCATTCTCGGGACAATACCGGATCAACACAGTAAAGCTGATTACGAAGCTGGGTTTGAAAACCACAGTGAAACCACTCCGACCTTGATCCAAGAGTGACAGAACCAAACATGACAACGTGTCACTGTCATGGGCCGTTCTGTGCCGTCAGTAAACAGATGGCAAGATGCCTCCGGCCTTCTACAAGCCCACAAAGCTTGAGTCAGGTAGCATCACCATCACAGACTGACTCATTGAAAACCTAGAGTACACACACACACACACAGCCTAATCTAGCAGTTTTCTTTTGAAGTGCTCTATGTCAGCTGTGTAACTTTTTAATCCCCATCTCGCCCGCTTGGCGCAGACCAAGATCCCAGGATTAAGGGCGCAGCTCCTGCCCAGGGTAGGGATGGGACGTGCAGTCCAGACAACGCCGTGGTCAGAACGCTGTTCGCTGTGGAGCAGCAAAGCCCTGGAATGTTGTCTGTAGGGGTGCAACGATACCGACAACAGATATTAACATTGTCATTATGACTGATAACCGATATTCACCGATGTCGATAGAATCTGTATTAAAACAGGTTTCTATGACAATCAAATGTTAAACATACTGAAAAACACATGGAAACACTATCTCTATTTCCAAAACATTTGGAAAAGCTGATAAATCATAGATTTACCACATTGTTTCCTCTCAACAACTCCACACACAACAGCAGATAGACATCCAGTAATTATCGGCTGTGTTACGGCACCGCCTCCACACACAACCCCCTCCGCTCCTCCGAGCTCGCCGGTGGACCCACGATGCAACGCACCCCGGTCCGGCTCTGCCCCGCCACGTTCGGGGTCTCCTGAATTCCCGCCCCTTGACTCCGGAGTTGGGGCACCTTCGCGCTCCTCATCCCCAGAGAGTGATCCTGAGACGCCCAACACCTCAGCACGCGCACGGCGCGCGCTCCGTCGCCACAGGTGAAGGCAATCGTGGTGATTAGTGAACGAGCTTACGTCTGAGTGCTGCGCACCAGGTCCCAATCATCATCATCATCGCCTGCCTACAAGAACCCTGGTTTCTCCACGCTCATCGCCAGATCTTCTCATAGAACGCATGTGGTGAGTATCTAGCCAGTGTAGCCAACTCTGATCGCCGTTCGTATTTCTGTTGTGCTTTTTGACCTCTTGTGTTTTGTAGTTCCCTTATCCCGTTTTTGTCTTTCCGTGTTTTTCCCTCCAGACCCAGTGTGCAGTGCTCGGCTTGCCTGCTATCACCACCCCTGGACTGAAACACCTGACACCCCTTCTGGATATGGACCTTTGATTACGGGTTACGGATATTGGACATTGTTTGTTGATCGCCTGACCCCTGCCTGATTATTGTTTTTGATTGGTTGGTTTTGGTCATAACAGGCTGTCCACATCGGACCCGTTTTGCACATCTGACCGATACCAATATATTAAAAAATGACTAACATCAGCCGATACCAATATGATTGCAGATATATTGTGCATCTCTAGTTGCTGAGAAATGAGGTTTTGTTCTTTGCCTAGGCCAGGAACACCAAGTCACTTCAAATCACTGACTCCGTGTGAAGGACCCATGTGAAAGACGGGGACGATTTTGAGCATCAAATCAAAATGTACTTATAAAGCACGTTTAAAACAACAGCAGTCGACCAAAGTGCTGTACAAAGGTGGGTCCTAGGTAACAACATTTATCAACAAAACAAGGAAATTACAGCAAAACAATACATTGAACATAAACAAGGCTTGAGCACAGACTGGTTAAAACGCCAGGGAGAAAAGGTTGTTTTTAGGGAGGATTTTAAAAACTCAAGAGTCTGGTAGGGTCTAATATGGAGGGGCAGGTTGTTCCATAGCCTGGGGGCAGCCGCCACAAAGGCCCTGTCGCCTCTGGACTCGTCTAGTTTTCGGCACCTCCAACAGCAGTTGGTCAGCAGACCTTAAGGCTCTGGCTGGGGTGTGGCGATGCAGGAGCTGGGAGAGGTACAGAGAGGCCAGGCCCTTTACGAAGACCTCTCGTCCTTGTAAGGGTGAGATACTGAAGAGTAGCAGTCAGCTGTGATGATCTGGCTGAACAGCGAGGAGATCCAGCAGCTGCCCATCTCAGAGGAGATCTCATGGTGACCGAAGAGCAACATGATTCAAACGGTCGCTTATCCAGTTAAAAGTGATCGGCGTGAGTTCAAATAAATTCAACAAACCCCATGAATTCACACCCTGCTCTGAGATCATAAGTCTGGGGAGTCAGTCATCTTAATTACAGGGTAATTTCAAAATGTTTAAATAATTACCACATTCTGTGGTTCCTGGATGATGCCCAGTTCATTCAATTATCTGCATTTCATCCGGGCTAAAAATGATATCTTGTGGGTTGAGTCTAGTTAAGGAACTTGGGTGTTCTTTTGGATCGTATGTCGTCTGACATCCTGACACGATTAAAATAAATCATCTTCTATTAATCCCCAGTCTTCTCCACAGTAGTGGAGTCAAGCCCACTTCTTGTCCCTCAAGGATGTAAAAACGGTTTTGTGTTTTTGCTGTTATAGTACACACACTTCTTGGTTAATGCTAAATGGACTGCACTTATATAGCACTTTTATCCAAAGCGCTTTACAATGACCTCTCATTCATTCATTCATTCATTCATTCATTCATTCATTCATTCATTCATTCATTCATTCATTCATTCATTCATCCATTCATATACACACCGATGCTAGCCTGCTCAGTGAGAGCAATTTGGGGTGCAGTGTCTTGCCTAAGGACACTCCGACAAGTTACCGGAAGGATCTGGAATCGAAGCAGGAACCTTCCTATCCCCAGACGGCTACTCTACCTACTGACCTCTCTCTCTCTCTCTCTCCCACCTTTCCTCTTCTCATTCTCTCTCTCTCTGTCTTTCCTCCCTCTCTCTGTCGCTCTTTCCCTCCCTCATGTAGGTCTCTCTCCCGTCTCCGACCGTACCCTGCACACACCGCTCTCTCCTCCTCTGACTCATAGAGCTGTGCTTGTTCGCCCTCCCGGTGGGCTGCACAAGTGATGTACAACCCCTAATGCCCTAATGCTTTAGCAGGGGCTTAGGGGGACCCAGCCGGCCCCCCTACACGGGGACACACCGGCTCTCCCACCCCGCCAGGCTGCTGGGCACTCCGGCCCAGCATGAGGGCGCACAATAAACCCCTTTGAAGGGAGGCCGAGACCTGGGAGTTTCCTGATGCGGGTCCACCAGGGAGGGGAGGGAGGGGCGGGGGCGCGTCCGGGGGGATCAGACTGGGGGATATTGTACCTCCGTGACAGCTGCAGGGAATTTTGGAAGGGCTGCAGGGGTGGATCCGATCTCCTTGAACTTGAGGGCAGCAAAGCCCGGGCTCCGGCTGAAAGACCAGGGGAGCTAATTGTGATTTTTGGCGACGGCTCGGCTTCGCTGTTCGCTTTTGTCTTTAGGACGGAATAAACGTCCCCGGTTCTGTGGCGAGGCCAGCTCACAGCACAAGCACACGGCCTCGGGCTTAAAGGCTTTAATTAGGTCTTTCCTCCTGAAGAGAGTGCAGGAGAGAGGGGGGATGGACAGAACCTCTCCGCGGAACCAGCTAGAGCCAGGAGGAGCTGGTTGGGGACCGCGTGTTTGGGCTTGAGGAAGCCGGCGATGGTGGTGAGGTCGTGTGAGGATAGTAGAGATAGTGTTCACTGTTGGTGGACAGATGAATAATAGGATGGTTGAAACTGTCCAACCAGATGTCAGTGTTCTGCTGTACGCCCTCAGCAGCGTCTAGGAAGGAACCCCCCCGCCCCCCCCCCCCTCCCAAAGACGATCTGTCCTGTCAGCTAGTAGGGCTGAGCTCCCCACTTCCCTCAGGAAATATGAGAGGTTAAGGGACACATTTTTGTCCTTTCTTCCCAACACCAAAGTCTAAAAGAAAAACACAATTAGACTCAGAGCGTGACGCTTTAACGTGTGACCTGTAAAGTCTCGACATCAAAGTCAAGAAAGGGACTCCTTCGTTTTGAAGAGAATGACCGTGAGAATGACCGTGTAACGTGAGAAACATTTGACCAATCTATTCACAGTTAGAAAATAGCTTTGAACACCCAGTTAAAGACGATAATGCCCTTGCCCTGGACCGTTGGCCTGGACCGTTACTAATCGTCAGTGCTGAGGTAATGCAATGGTATACCCCACTGAGCAAAGACACGTCTAAAAGAC
The DNA here is from genome assembly GCF_949987555.1 of Borostomias antarcticus. Classification (NCBI taxonomy): domain Eukaryota; kingdom Metazoa; phylum Chordata; class Actinopteri; order Stomiiformes; family Stomiidae; genus Borostomias; species Borostomias antarcticus. Next base: position 28,711,096 of record NC_140242.1, read on the forward strand.
GTCTTTTAGATGTCTTTTTTGTCTTTTTCGGACGTCCAAAGACATCCAATTAGGAGCCAGAATGAATGTTTTTTTTTAACGTTCAGATATTGAACCCGTTTTGCACGTCCACAGACGTCTTAGAGGGGTCCAAGCCAGACGTGTGAATATTGAGGGGGTCCAGCAGACGTACAAATGGGGTTCTGGACCGACGGACGTTATTAAGACATGATCTGAACGTCTCCCTGACGTTGCGTGTTTGCTGGGACTGTAGATATAGAGTAGATACTGTAGATACTTTAGATATAGAGTAGTTAAAGGATGAATAACCTGGTGATTATTGTTGGAAACCAAGGCTAACACTGCAAATATGAGAAGGAAAGGAACCATCTTGTTTCTTCGACCAAATCGTATAGTTCAGCTTTGCATGCGAAAGAATTTGCTGAGGAGAAAATACCACTACTACTAAGCCTTACCACTACTCCAACGCTCGCTTGAATTATTCATCAGAATCCACCCAATCACAGCAATGGAGTAAAAATACCGAACTTCAAAGGAGATCATCAAACGATAAGCCTCCAGAGACGTGTTTGAATTGGTAGCAGAGAGAACTCCGAGCCTCCATGCCCTGCTGGAACTCAGGACTGAGTAGGGCGAAGACCTTGGTTGCATACTAAAACAAAAAAAGCTTCCAATTTTCTATCTTTGGAAAGACTATAACACATGGATCAACATATCTTTTTTCTTTTTTTGCTTCACCACAACTCAACACTTGTATATTTGAATCCTTGAAAAAACATTTCAAAGTGTTTCCAAAATTAAACATATCGCCTTCTCTAGAAACCACATTCTGCTTTGATCTGTTAGTAGGCCAACTATATCTCAGTCAGTAAACACGTCACAACCTTCCTCATTGAGAATTCAATTCTTCCTCCTCGATCCTGTGTTAGGGAAATGCTGCCATTATGCCCCAGCAAATCAAACAGGAATATTCAGATCAGCTGAATATTCTGGATGTGCCATTGTGTTTCAACAGATTATGCTAATCCAGCATTTAACCCCGCTATCTGAGGGCAAAAAGCGCCAGCCGGTTCACGCCAGGATACAAGCTTCTTGTCAGAATGGCCAAATCAGATACATCTGTTCCCTAAACCAACAGGAAAGAGTATAAAGGCGAGCCAATTCGAATACAAATAAAAAAAACGGAACTCGGCAAAACGCCACACCCTCTGTCTTCGAGGAAGGCCTTGTTATAAAGCAGAGGTATGAGTATGAGATATGACTGAGCTTATTCCTTAAAGCCCAGTATTGCGAAAGCCTACTTCACTAACGAGAGCTGACAGATTGGAGCGCCCAGTGTCCGTACCGTGCATTAGAAGCGCCTCACCCTGACAGCTCTGCGGACCTTTCTCAGTCTCGAGCGCCGAGGCACTGACCGGACATAAAGATCTAGTAGAAGTCATCCATGCGTCTGAGCTTGAATAAACTTTGCTGAATTATTCAATGTGAGCATTAGGAGTGTGTCAGCGCCAGGCGCTGTATACCATGGGGTCACTACATCCTCCTGATGAAACACATTAAGGACACGGCCGACGACATACAAGCTAAAAGCAGCGCGCCCCCAAGGCGTACGCATCGTTTTCTTGGAGGTGCTTTGAAAAGGCTGAAAGCCACGTCTTGGTCCTGATCAGACAAATGTACGATCTCAGGGTTTCCCTGGGGGGTAATGGAGGAGGTGAAGGGGCCGTCACTGTCCCTTATCCTGCTGATGGGCCCTTATCCCTGTCACACCGGAGGGCCACGCGGCCACCCTCTGAGGTCATGGAAGACAGTCACCAGGACCAGATGCTCTGTTCACGGTGGGCTTGAGGGACAGGGAGGAACTGGTTTCAGCCGGTTTGAACGGGTTTAGAACGTCGCTACAGCTCGCCCACCGTGCCGCCTGTCCTGGGCCCCACTTCAACGCCATGGCGATGACAAGGTCGCTACAGTGATTTGCGAGAGCAGCGCTACGGGCCTGCTGAAGAGATCCTGAGAGAGAGAGAGAGAGAGAGAGAGAGAGAGAGAGGGAGAGAGAGAGAGAGAGAGAGAGAGAGAGAGAGGGAGAGAGAGAGAGAGAGAGAGGGTGAGAGAGAGAGAGGGTGAGGGTGAGTGAGTGAGAGAGAGAAAGAGAGAAAGAGGGGGGAGAGAAAGAGAGAGGGGGATGAGAGAGAGAAAGAGAGAGAGATATAGAGAGAGAGGGTGAGGGTGAGTGAGTGAGAGAGAGAAAGAGAGAGGGGGGAGAGAGAGAAAGAAAGAGGGGGATGAGAGAGAGAAAGAGAGAGAGAGAGCATGAGTGAGAGAGAGAAAGAGAGAGAGAGGGGGAGGAGAGTGAGAGAGAGAAAGAGAGAAGGGGGGAGAGCGAGAGGGAGAGGGTGAGAGAGAGAAAAAGAGAGAAAGAAAGGAACTTTAAAAAATAGCCTAAAAGGGGCAAATAGAATTTGACCCTTGTAAAAAATGTAACATTAACATTATGGGAGGATCTGTTAATGATTATTTCAAAAGGGTCTTTCTCCTCAGATGTGAAAGACATATTTAAGCCCAAGCTCATATCTGTCAGTGAAATCCTAGGAAATCCTTTTTCACTAAAAGCCCTCTTTCTCCCTGGTGTGATTGACTACCAGACATCCTCTGATCTGACACCCAGGTTAACGTCAGGAAACCTGTGGGTGGCTACCTCCACAAGGGACCCCTGTGTCTGTCTGTGTGCCTGCGTGTGTGTGTGTGTGTGTGTGTGTGTGTGTGTGTGTGCCTGCGTGTGTGTGTGTGTGTGTGTGCACGTGGGGGTGGGTGCGAGAGAGACTGACCATTTTCCAAACCGATTTTTGTCACTGCAAGGCAGACTGCTCAGACAACCCAGGTTCTGTGGTGTTAAGAAATTCACCAGGGGGGTAAAAAAGCCTCACAGCACTTCTACCATGACTACCACAGAGCAGGGAGCTCTAACACTTTAATAAGCCTCATTTGTCAAATGTTTACATGCAGAAAGGGTAGCGGTAAGACCCGGCAGGCACATTACACAATCCATCCATCTGGCTCTCCCTCCGTATGAGTGAGGGGTCCAATAGCCGTCCATCAGGAAGCCCGTACCAGCGTCAACACAGGACCCCCATGCCTGCAGTGTGGATAATGACCCGTGCGCCTGCATCCTCTGTCTCTCCACATCCTAGTCATTAACGCTGTCTCAAACGACATGCCCCACCCCCCCCACCCCCCACAATGCACCTCTGCCTGCCCCCCCACCGTCCCCCCACAATGCACCTCTGCCTGCCCCCCCCACCGTCCCCCCACAATGCACCTCTGCCTGCCCCCCCCCCCCACAATGCACCTCTGCCTGCCCCCCCCACCGTCCCCCCACAATGCACCTCTGCCTGCCCCCCCCCACCGTCCCCCCACAATGCACCTCTGCCTGCCCCCCCACAATGCACCTCTGCCTGCCCCCCCCGCCCCCCCACAATGCACCTCTGCCTGCCCCCCCCACAATGCACCTCTGCCTGCCCCCACCGTCCCCCCACAATGCACCTCTGCCTGCCCCCCCCGCCACGTCCCCAACGTCCCTCCGGGTCAGGACATAGGAGGGGAGAGAGGGACGGTCTCACACGGGCGCCGATACAGTAGTCTCTCCGTCAGAGAGACCGTTAATGGAATGTGTCCAGGCTAACGAGGAGGAATAGAGTTTTCCCTCTCGAGCTGACAGACCGTTCCTCAGCCCTGTCAGACCGGCAGACTAATCCATCACACGACGGGGGGGGGGGTGTCTTTGTGTCCCCGCAGCCAGACGCGCTCACAGGCAGCGCTGCGCTAACACACCGCGCTAACACACCCCCATCTGCACACAGAGACTGCAGGAGAGAGTGCGTTGAAACGTCAGGGAAAGGAAATGTTCTTATATTTACTCACGGTGAAAAGGTGAAAAGCATGTTTGCGTCTCCTCTAAGCGATTCCATGCGCCAGCAGCCTACTGTATGTTATGGTGGTAAATGAGGAAAGTGGTCTTTACATCCTCACACAAACACACACCCTCTCTCTCTCACACACACACACACACACACACACACACACACACACACACACTCATCGCCAGGAATGAGGCCCAGGGGACCCCCTGTCCGTTTCTGCCACGTATGGGCACGAAGACCCAGCCACACACACACACACACACACACGCGCACACACGCACGCACACGCACACACACACACGCACACACATGCACACACACACACACGCACACGCACACACACACACACACACACACACACACACACGCGCACACACACACACACCCACACACACACACACACACACACACACTCACCGCTTACTGGAGAACTCCATATCCTTTCATCTCCAAAACTCATTTTTCATCCACTATTGTTATGCTGATACGCTTCAACAAAAGACCGACCCGTACGTCGCATTATTATCAATATCATCCAGGGTGCAGATGGGCGTCACAGCATATTAACACCATTTATTCCTCCACGCAGACCCCAGATCAGCTCACAAGCAAGGTCACTGCTGCAGGGATCTCAACTAGTATCTCAACTGCTATTCTTGCACTTTGCCTTCAGCACTACATTATGCTCTTAGTCACTTGTTTTAGAAAGAAGATGCACTTGTGAGTTCTGGTGAGTAGTAGTACTTTGGCTTTTCCTACGTTAAATGCAGTTATTGTTAGTCGCTTTGGATAAAAGCGTCTGTTAAATGACTGTAATGTAATGTAGTGTAATGTAATGTAATGTAATGTAGGGGCACGGCGAGGCTTCTGCAGTGGGCTCCTCTCTGCCAGGGTCGTGGGGGTCGTCGGGGTCATTGGATGGCGGTGCACGCCTAGAGGTCACCCCAGACATGGGGGAGTGTGTGTGTGTGTCTGGTAGGCGTGTGCTGTGTTTACTGTATGTTATGTGAATCCGTAGGGGAGTGATAGGGTGATGCACACACATTCAAACGGATAGTTACAGGTGCTCGAATAAAACATGACGTGAGTAAAGAATAGAAGTCCGCACACTGTCTTAATGCTCCCAAGGGTGAATTTAATGGCACAACGTTTTGGGTTTTGTCAGGTGCGATACACTGGTGTATATACAGCCCAGATAGCAAGCGGATCTGGGCCATATACAGGCCAGATCTGGCCCTTGTGGCTTAGTTCCGGCCCATATATGGCCCAGAATCATTACACATCCGCTTGCTATCTGGGAGGCGTATTGCACCTGACGAAGGCTACATCGGCTGAAACATTGTGCCGTTAAATTCACCCTTGGGAGCATTAAGAGAGAGTGCAGACTTCTATTGTTTACTCAGTAGGGGAGACCCTCGTGGTGACCGCTCCTCCTCTCTGACCCTCCGATGTGGTCCCACCCTGGACCCGGGTTAGTACGCCCCTGTGATCTGAGCCTGGCTGACCGCCAGGAGAGACCACAGCAGGGGGCTGCGTCCATCCAGAGAGAAGGACACCGGGACCCCCTCTCGTCCCCCGCCGACCCGGTCTGACGACGAACGACGCCGCTCACAAGCGTATGGGCTCAAATCTACCCGGCGACAGACATGACGTCCCCCCCCCCCCCCCCAAAGAACAATGCCCCCCTCCAGTCAGGGTGTGACGGTAACCCCCTGTCCAAAAACACCAGCTCGCCATGGAACTGGCTGGTTAAAGACACTCAGGCTAGTGAGGAACCACGCACCTGCTAGACAGACCAAAAAACATGTTTTCTTTCCACTGGGGATCCGAACCCCTGGAATAGCGTCCACAAGCCTGTCAAGGGGATCCGAACCCATGTAATAGGGTCCACAAACGTGTGAAATTGAAGCTACATACGTACAAAGCAGAGCATGTAGGCTATTTAGCAGCTTGTGAGGGGTTGACAGTGCTTTGCTCCAATTGCAGCCAATACCAAACTCTTATACCGACAGACTTGAAAATATAGGCTGAAATAAAACAAAATTAAATGAAATTAAAACGAGGTTTAAAAGGTTAGGTCGTTTTGGTGTAGTAAAGTGGTTATTAATCTGTGTCGAAAATACTCAATCATCTGCTAATCATCTTGAAAGGGAAAGGCTTTTTTGAATGTGTTTTTATAGGAATTCAACATGTATATGATCAAAAGTCTACCTCACTTAATTAAATGGGCTACCTTTTCTCTATCTAATGAGAACGTATCTACATAATTTGTTCATCCATCGTTTCATGGTCCTAGGTCAGTGTGGGTCACCAAAGGGAGCATTTCCACCACGATAAAAACAACTGCGCAATACTGTATTGTGCGCACTCCATATCAGATTGCACTTCGCTTTCAAATCCTGAGCTTGGTATTTTCCACCGCAAACCATAAATCATGCATGCAATTGTTTCGTGGGGGATAGCCTACTTAAGTCTGTTTACACCCGCACAGCCCCGATGCTTATTGATCCCCGTTGTGTTGTGGTTATTGCTGGATAAACATAACACTTACTTGCAAGGTATTCCTCCGCCCGTCACACTTCACCCCAGGTCCCCGTGGATACTCCACGGCTCCAGAACAAACACTCCGCTCCGTCTGTTGGCTTTAGGGATTATACTGTCCGCCCGTGTATTAGAGGTTCTGGGACTCTCTGCGCGTCTTGGAAATGGAACACATTAGTTGACTGTTCAGGATGAATTGCCACTTCTATCCTATCAGGGGTCGCGGTGGGCGTGTCCAGGACGAGCTGGGACGGTCTCTCTGTGTTGGTCTCTGTGTGTTGGTCTCTCTGTGTTGGTCTCTGTGTTGGTCTCTCTGTGTTGGTCTCTGTGTTGGTCTCTCTGTGTTGGTCTCTGTGTTGGTCTCTCTGTGTTGCTCTCTGCGCAGTCTGTCGGGGGACAGAAACGGTCCGTTTCACTCTCACTTTTTGCTTATTATTTTCTAAATCTGGATGATTCTACGCATGAGTTGGGTATTAATGTCGCCTAGACTATATGCAAGCTTACAATTCCTTTATAAAGTGGACTGTTCTCCATTCTCCACGCAGGTCGGAAGACAGGCTACGTCAACTGTCATCTGGCATCTGGGGCATCTAATAACACATTGATGATTCAGGTTTCCAGAACGGACCGGCCTCCGTAGGGGATGATGCTTCTGCTCATATGCAAAAAATACACAGTAAGCATAGGCATTGAAAATAATGATGATGATGAAAATAATAGCCTAATAATAATAACAATAATAACCGTCTCAATAATAACCGTCTGAATAGTAATAATAATAACAATAATAATAACAACAACAATAATAACGATAATAATAATAATAACATTATAACTAATGTTAATAATATTAATTATATTAATAGTAATAATAATACATAGTTACAATGGCATTAAGCAGACTCTGATAACAACAGCAACAACAACAACAACAATAGTAATAATAATAGTAATAATAATAAAAATAATAATAGTCCTCCATGCCCCCTGGGGGGGGGTATTTGGTGTGTGTGAGAGAGTTTGTGAGTGAGTGCATGTATGTGTGTGTGTGTGTGTGTGTGTGTGTGTGTTTGGTACAGATGGATCAGCAGCAAACCGCTCTGCAGAAGATGCATTGAGCCTCAAGATCTAAGGTACAGTAAAAAAAAAACAGCACTGACACTTAAAGAGACTCACCGACAATGACTTATTAGACCCACGATAATGATAATGTATTTTAAACAACTCCGTTTCCTTTATAAATACTGCAGATAAATCAAGGACAGATAAAACAGTCTGCCCTAAAGATACACTTGAGAGGAACATGCCAGGGTCTTATTCTAAGGTTGGGCTGAGGGTGATTTGTGTGGTGCGGATATGAGAGTCAGAGGAGAGGAACTTCTTATGGACGTCGTGTTTTTCTGCAGGAGTGCTGATAGACAGATGGCTGTTCTACCCCACAAGCCTCTTGTATTTTAGGTGAACCTGACAGACTGTACTCTGGTGTTAAGTATCTTACTGCTGTTGAATAATACTCATGATAGTGATTGTGGGTTCCAGATGTTCTGTTTCTGGAATGGAGCCAAAGTAAGCTGATGTTTGTCCTGGAAGACGGCGTCACATGAATCACACACATCACGTCGGCTCGGGTTGACCTGGTGAAAGGGTTGATCTGATGTACGTCATCCCTATGAGCAACATCACAATCATGATTAGAAGCGAGATGAGAGTTTGCTAGTCTGTAAACCGAGTTAGAATCACATGCTGGAGTTATTATGTTGTAAGAGAGTCCAAATTAATTTATGTATTTTCCTCACGTCACCCACCATGGGAGCAATTTTTAAAAAATTGCATGTTGAGTAAAGTAATGGAATTCATCACTAGAATGGGAGGTTCTTATATAAACCATAATCAAGTGACTTTCTTTCCACTATCATATTTTGGACACTTTGGGGAATAACTTAAATAGACTTCATAAAATTAAATAAATACATACATAAATACACATATATACTTTTTTTTATTTGGTAAAATGACTTATTGCCAGTTTGTCATTCTGTTTTCAACATAACTCTAATTTCCACTCCCAACTTTCCTGTAACACAGTTTGTCTCTCTCTCTCTCTCTCTCTCTCTCTCTGTCTCTCTCTCTCCCTCTCTCTCTCTCTCTCTCCCTCTCTCTCTCTCTGCGTGTCTGTCATAGGGATGGACTGTGCTTCTGTCCATCGTCTCAATGTCATGGAATCCAACTGTAGTTAGAGAGATCATCGGTTTCATGTACAGATTTCAGGCATGACTGAATTCCACTTGAAGTTAAGATCTAAAAAAGCAGCCATTTCCCATAATTACAACCTGCTAGCCAGGATCAGGTGTCATCTAATGGAAGAGTGAGGAGCGCGCTCAGATGAAAGAGGGGGAGAAGGAGGGAGAGAGAGGGAGGGAGGGAGGGAGGGAGGGAGGGAGGGAGAAAAGAGAGCGTGAGAGAAAAGAGAGAGTGAGAGAAAATAGAGGAAGGAGAGGGAGAGAGAGAAGGAGGGAGGGAGAAAAGAGTGAGGGAGAGAAAAGAGAGGAGCGAGAGGAAGAGAGGGAGGGAGAGGAGAGAGAGGGAGAGAGGGAGAAAAGAGAGTGAGAGAAAAGAGAGGAGTGAGAGGAAGAGAGGGAGGGAGAGAAGAGAGAGAGGGAGGGAATCGAGAAAAGAGAGAGTGAGAGGGAGGGAGATAGAGCCGGAGAGGTGGAGGAAGGAGAGAAGATGTGGAGGTATAGTTGGGCTCTTATGTTTTAAGTAATACCGGCAAATGTGCAATAAAGTATGTGGAATATGCAAACGGTTTAATTTTATATATATATATATATATATATATATATATATATATATATACACACACACACCCACACATACTGTATATATATATATATATATATATATATATATATATATATATATATATATATATATATATACGGACACTGATAAAGCAAACAGGCCTGATATCCCAGAATGCACTGCAGACTGCATCCACACTCAGGTATCTCATTATATATATATATATATATATATATATATATATATATATATATATATATATATATATATATAATGAGATACCTGAGTGTGGATGCAGTCTGCAGTGCATTCTGGGATATCAGGCCTGTTTGCTTTATCAGTGGCCGGCCTGTCAATGAGGAGACAATGAGGACTCTGAAGAGGACATGTCTGCAGACAGAGGCCCATTCACGTACCACACACACACACACACACACACACACACACACACACACACAAGCCTCAACGCTGCAGACACACGGGACAGCCCAGGGACCGGGGCCACCCCCCCCCCCCCCACTTAGAGAGGGCCTGAGTGCATATCCTAGATGTCCAAGTATAGACGTTACACCCATTATCAGCACAGAGGAGACAGGAGCTGGATGGGTCCCATCCGCCCACTTTGAGACGTGTTCCTCCAGAGCTGCTGGGTATTTGACAGGTGAGTGGAAAAGTGAGTTCAGTCAGTCTATAGATTTGAAGCAGAGGGATGGGAATCATGTGCTGTTGCTGAAATGGGGATCGTGTCTCTCAAGTGTAATTAAGTGTTTTTCCTTTTCATCTCCTGATTCCTTTCCACACCTTTCTAATACAGTAAATCCCCTTAGCCCTGAGGTCCGTGTGTGTTTATGTGTGTGTGTGTTGGTGTGTGTGTTTGCCTGTACTGTGTGTGTGTGTGTGTGTGTGTGTGTTTATGGCTGTACTGTGTGTGTGTGTGTGTGTGTGTGTGTGTTTGTGTGTGTTTGCCTGTACTGTGTGTGTGTGTGTGTGTGTGTGTGTGTTTGTGTGTGTTTGCCTGTACTGTGTGTGTGTGTGTATGTGTGTGTGTTTGTGTTTGCCTGTACTGTGTGTGTGTGTGTGTGTGTGTGTGTGTTTGTTTGTTTGTGTGTGTTTGCCTGTACTGTGTGTGTGTGTGTGTGTGTGTGTGTGTGTGTGTGAGTGTGTGTGTGTGTGGTGACAGCACCTGTAAGTCTTAGTCCGCACAACTAGAAAGCAGGCCGTCGGGGAGGAAGCCACTAGCACAGCTAGCCTTCCCTGTCAACACTTCAGGCCAAGCGTGTTGGGGCTGAACGCAACACGCTGCGTCCCCAACAGAGAAGGATACACTTCAGCTGGCATGCCTCCATTATCAATCAACATATTACTTACAGGATTCAAACATATACAGTTATCCCTTCCTTGATTCTGTACGTGCTGTGAGCATACTGTACACGGTAAAGTGTCATGGGAATACCATTATTGCTATTGCCTAAGGACAGCTGCTGTCAACGGTTAAATCTACATACATGATTCACCAACATTTATCCTGAAAAGCGCTTCCCACACTTCCTGCTCATCTGAGGAATCCAAACAAAACCAGAAGATCTAAGGAGTCCAAACATGTTACCCCCCCCCCCCCTATCCAAACTGGGAATGGTACGAGCCAGCTGTCTGGTGACCTGGAGCAAAGGCAGGGTCATGCCACCCTTTAGTCTCCGTGGGGGGACATTAACCTGCTGGCACTCCGTCCATGGACATCAAAGAGCATGTTGGGTGTCCAACCCTGGGACAGAGGGACAGACCCAGACATGTAGGAGACCTTATCTGTGTAACAATCACAATATCCTTTGGAGAATAATAGAAAACGAACAGAGAATAATAGAAAACGTACAGCTTTGTTTAAATAAAAGCTGATGCAGGCAACAGATTCGGACAAACCACTTCCAATATCTCAGGAAGAAGAAACAACTGGTGTGGTCAGCTCCAGCATGTCTGTGCAAGTCATGAGACTCATCTTATTCTGATAATTGCCTCTGGCTCTGTGGTCAGTAGGGGTTAATGCCGGGGGAGGGGGGTTGGAGGCTGAAGGTTGCGGGGTGAGACCGAGGAGGAGGGGACACCACGCTTTGCTGCTCATCCATGATGGTCATTCAGCCTCCGAGCGCCGGTTCACATTTCTCTGACGTTCACATCTCTTCCTATCCCGACTCTCACCCCTCAGTAACGTGACTGTCTGTGGGTGACCCTTTCTCACCAACTCTCTAACTTAGCGCTGTGTGGTTTGGTTAAAACAAGCCTGAATTTCATTTAAGGGATCGTCTACGGTCATGAGAATCGGGACATCCGTGAGACGTAAGAAATATTAAAGTGATGTCGCCTAGAGACGGTATTCCATCCATCAACAATCATTTCAATCATGCCCTCGCACTTTAGGAATGCCCTTGCGCTTTCAGAATGCCCTCGCGCTTTCAGAATGCCCTCGCGCTTTCGGAATGCCCTCGCGCTTTCGGAATGCCCTCCCGCTTTCAGAATGCCCTCGCGCTTTCGGAATGCCCTCCCGCTTTCGGAATGCCCTCCCGCTTTCAGAATGCCCTCGCGCTTTCAGAATGCCCTCGCTCTTTCAGAATGCCCTCGCTCTTTCAGAATGCCCTCGCTCTTTCGGAATGCCCTCGCGCTTTCAGAATGCCCTCGTGCTTTCAGAATGCCCTCGTGCTTTCAGAATGCCCTCGCGCTTTCGGAATGCCCTCGCGCCGTAATAAAAGAAACGGACCGCCACCATCTGCAGCTCAGCATTCTCGAACGCTTAATGGCAACTCGTCCTCTTTCCTACCTTGTTTGACTTCCTTTTCAGTCTAGTTCTCCTCTTCGGCTTTCAACTTTAATGACTGTTAAACAGCACCAGTGCCAGCAGGCCTGTCTTACCTACCTACCCACATTGCGACACCCTTCTAAAAGAACTACACCTCAGGTGGAAGGAAATTAAATGATAGTTTTGCTTTGAAGTGACAGGTCTTTGCCTGGGAGGCCACTGTGTACTGTATGTCTTTCACACCTATAGCAACAACCATCCATCTACTTCTCCCAGCTCTGAACCAAAGGAACGCGGGTGACGCTGCCGTCTCTGGGTCAGCAGGAGGTGTCAGATCTCAGCAGGGTCTCCCCAGCTGGTTTCCAGGGGCATCACAGGGGCCTCCAGCCGGGAGAGGGTGATGAGATGTGTAGAACAGATCACAGGGGCCGGTGGTCCTGGTACGAGCTGCTGTGTTTTCACCAACACCGCAGGGGTTGTCCTCGACCACACGGCTCCCATGACGAGGGCCTGACCAGCCGCTGCCGCCACCCCAGACACGGAGGGCTCTCTGTGGGGTGGGAAGGAGGGCCGCGACCCTCCCTGCTGGATCCTCCAGCTGCAACGCCTCAGATCTCGGTGATGAGCAGGCCAGACGGCGTGGGTTGTTGATGTCGCTGGTGACAGAGCAGAGGACCAGTAGAACCTGATCAAACATGCCAGCCTGCAGCCGGATGCCTGAGACCAAATGTTCTCTCAGATAAGGTTCCATAGAGATACCTACAGTTCAGAATAGAACCATTTTAGCTCCACGGAGGGTGCAAGAATAGGGTTGGAACCCTAAGGGGTATACTTTCTGATCAGAAAAGCTTTTTATACAGATCCTTTGTTAGAGGGTTATTCTTTTGTTACAACCAGTTCTACTCAAACTACACTCTTTAGTGAAATCAAATATTTCAAAAACAAGGATTGTGCAGCAAATAAATGGATGTTTATTCAAACAAGCTTCACAGTAGCCTGAGCCTTTGAAACAGAAACTAACTGAAAGTGAAAAGTATATTAGTAGCAGGGGAATTGACTTTTTTACAGTGCCTTTAATCGGTCACACAGCTGAGACAGAGGGTAGAGTCTTTTAACCTGATGACCCCCCCATCCGCACGCCTTGATCAAACTTTCATGAGGGGGTGGGGGTTTAGGGAGCCCTGACCCACACTATTACTATGAATAAAATATACCGAGGGTCCAGGGGACAACATTAGTATCCGGACCCGATTCAATTTACTACTGACTGGGCTCATGACGACTGACCGTCTGTGACAGCACTGTGCAAACGATGAGTAGCGGATACCACATCATCAAACTACACGTTACTCTTATTGTCTCTGTACTGTAATGGTTTTATTATCACGTTTTATGTTATCTTACATGATTTTATATTTGTAATACATTTTTATTTTAATGTTCTATCATGTATAATGTATTTTTTTATTCTTGAAGCACATTGAGTCTGTGCTTATCGCATGAAATGTGCTAAATCAAATAAACTTGACTGTAACGTCACGTCATAAAACGAAACAAAAAGATAATATAGAGACGAGCTGTGTTCGGAATCGCTCCCTATTCACTATATAGTGCACTATATAGGGCGTCAGCCATTTTGTTTGTAGTGTCCGAATTCTCCACAGAATTTTCGTTCCCTATATAGTCCACTATTTATTACCCACAATTCACCTTGATTTGCAGGGAACAGCGCATGTACCCTACATTTTCTCC
>NC_140242.1:28729895-28749895 GCF_949987555.1 Borostomias antarcticus
CTAGAAGCCATTAACCTTCCCAAGATGATGAATAATCCTAGAACGTGTTCCGTGAATGTTGAGTCTCCTCCGTTTCTGGTTCCACATGGATTGATAGTTCTATAGGGGCTCCGACAGGCCTTGAGGAGGGGAACAGTTCCTGGGCATCCATCTTTGAGTCACTAGAGGGCGGCTCCATGATGGTTAAAACACCATCGTCCATCAATCAGGTCTCTTAACCTCCAGGCTCTTCCAGGCCATCTCCACAGGCCTCCACCTGAACTCTGTGCACCTGAACACCAATGTTATGCATCTGTTCACCGTCTCTGCATTTCAAGTGTCTTCCTTTCCAGTTCCGATGCGTTCATGGAGACTTTGTCCAGGTTCCGTTGTCTAGAGAGGATGTGAGCGGTGTTCAGTGTTACAGCCCGGCAGTATCAGGCGAGCTGATTGGTCTGGCACTCTAGGATCTGTCCTCTGAGACTCACTGATTGGGCGGAGCGTCACAGCAGCAGCAGTGTGGCCAGCCCCAGGGCGAGCAGCGTCGCCCCGCCCCGCCTCTTCTGATTGGACGCCGCCGAGCTGTGGACGTATCTCATGGCGAACACGGCGTTGGTGTGATTGGTGGGGATCTCAACGTTGCAGATCATACCCTCACAGCAGGACACACACTCCTGGGAGATGGGAGGAGAGAGAGGAGAGGGAGAGAGGAGAGAGGGGGAGGGAGGAGGAGAGAGGAGGAGAGAGGGAGGGGAGAGGAGGAGAGAGGAGAAGAGAGGGAGGGAAGAGGAGAGAGGAGATATGTAGGGGAGAGAGGAGAGGAGGAGGAGAGAGAAGGAGAGACGGTGAGAGAGAAGAGTTAGTGAGAGACACTCAATAGTAAACAGGTATTAAGGAAACAGGATAAAGCATAATACATAAAAAGCAATATTGAAATTCACATTTCTTTTTCAAGTGAACCATGTGTGTTGGTGAGGGTGTGTGTGTTTTGTGGTGTGCGTGTGTGTGTGAGGGTGTGTGTGGACTCACGTTGTACTGGTGTGTGTGTGTGTGTGTGTGGACTCACGTTGTATTGGTGTGTGTGTGTGTGTGTGTGTGTGGACTCACGGTGTGTCCTGTGTCTCGGTGGTGTCTGCAGCCCGAGGTGTGGCAGTCCTGTCGGGCGGCGCAGCGCTTGGTCACTGACCTGGTCTGACCGTGCGCGCTGAAGTGGTGGATGGTCAGACAGAACTGTGTGTCTGTGGAGAAGATGACCAAAACACACATTATACATTACACACAGGAGATGACCAAAACACACATTACACATTACACACAGGAGATAGGCAAGCAGAGATGACCAAAACACACATTATACAGAGGAGATAGGCAACCGTGCAGATGACCAAAACATACATTACACACAGGAGATGGGCTACGGGTTTGGTAAAGCACACAATGTAGGTGTGCTTGTGTTTTTGTTTGTGTGGTGTGTGTGTGTATGTGCGTGAGTATGCACGTGTGTGTGTGTGTGTGTGTGTGTGAGACAGAAAGAGAGAGAGTGTGCGTGTGTGTGTGTGTGTGTGAGAGAGAGAGAGAGAGAGAGAGAGAGAGTGTGTGTTTGTGTGTGTGAGAGTTAGAGAGAGAGAGAGAGAGAGAGAGTGTGTGTGTGTGTGTGTGTGTGTGAGTAGGAATGTACTCTCATACAGATGACCAAAACAAACATTACATACAGGATATGGACTGCAGGTTTGGCAAAGCACACGGGTACAGTACGCATGCTTGTGTGTGTGTGTGTGTGTGTGTGTGTGTGTGTGTGTGTACTCACTCTGAGGGCACCACTTGTCCTCAGCCCAGCGGTTGCAGTCATAGTTGTCGGCCGCTCGTTCACACGTGAAGCACTTGAAGCTCTTAGGGAATGGAGTGGCTGCAACGTCACCACAGCGTGTCACCACAGCGCGTCACCACAGTTTTTATTGTCATCGTGCCAAGGTACAACGAAATTAAACTAGCCTCAACTTGAGTACGCTGGACAACATACAGGACAACATCACGATATACAGACAACATCACACAATACGAATAAAAAGTCACACAATAAGTAGGGCTGGGTATCGGGTCGAATTTCAAGAATCGATTATCACGATTCAATTCGATTTGATTCAATATTGATTCGGTTAGTGTTACTAAAATTAGTTTTTTTTAGCTGTAACCTTAATTACATGACTGCCAAGTTATGCAACACATCAATACTAGGGCTGGGTATCGATACTGATTTCCAAAAATGAATGAATTAATTAATGAACTATTCATTCCTTCATTTATTCATTCATTCATTAAATAAAAGATCGATTTTGGGATTCATGAATCGATTCTGAATCATTTGATTCAGAGTCGATTAATCAATTTTTTAAACCCAGCCCTAACAATAAGACAGCAGAGTGCGAAGCACGTTTACTTGATATTCGGAAATGATCATTTACTGAAGTCAGCGCTGAGGACCTACCTTCCACGGGGGGCCTGACGTTGTAGAAGTTGATGTTATCGGTGGTCGCGGCGTCGCAGGCGACCAGCAGCGCCAGGAGACGGAGAGCGACGGTGAGGGGCGGGGCCACGCGGAACGCCATCTCCACCCGCTACTTTCACACCTGCAAGACGGCACGGGAGATCTCACTACACGGCCCCGTAGACAAACAGGAATAAGATTCTGAGCAGGCATCTGCAAGACGCCCCGCGTCGAGCCTGGACTGTGTTGCGGAACACGGCGATAAAGAGAGCGAAGGGACAAAGAAGGAAGTGTTGTCATTGTCTGGTCACGGAAGAGCTACCGTGGTATTGGGTAGCTCCAAAGCCCTGCCCTGATTGGGTAGCTCCAAAGCCCTGCCCTGAGCAGGTCTACCTGATCCAGTAGGGTCACTCAGAGTTGGGGGGGGGGCGGCTTTTAGGCTTTGACCCCCAGGGTTTGACCCTTGACCCCCGGGCAGGTGACCTTGAGGTCAGATGAATGGGGCGGGGTCACGAGAGTATCAGAGACGTGGCTGAGTGGGTTCACTGACATCTCAAGAAGTCAAGCGGGCGGTCAGAGGAGGGGGGATATAGGAGAGGGGCTTTCGTCCGTCATAAAAGGACGCCATCTGAGAACCCGCCCGAGAGAACCGGAGCTCTGGGGACCCGAGAGAGGCTGATGTCAACGGCCCCGTCTTTAGAACCGGGAGAACACGAGAACACTCGCACGGCGCTGTACATATCACACATTACATGAGTCATTTGTCTTGGAGCGTTATGAATCTAAAGGCAGCCCGTGGTGCCAGAGGCAGACCCACATCCTGGTACTACGGACCCAGGGTGTCAACGCCAGCCCGCCACACAGGGCCCTGAACACCAAGAAACCTGATCACACAGCTCAACACCGGTCACATACCTCAGAGAGAGAGAGAGAGAGAGAGAGAGAGAGAGAGGGAGAGAGAGAGAGAGAGAGAAAGAGAGAGAAAGAGAGGGAGAGAGAGGGAGAGAGAGAGAGACAGAGGGAGAGAGAGAGAGCGAGATCGAGAGAGACAGAGAGAGAGACAGAGGGAGAGAGAGAGTGAGAGAGAGAGAGAGAGAGAGAGAGAGAGCATAGCTGCAGATAATTGTGATTGCGATTGGCGTGAAGTTGGCTCTGATCTGATGTCTTAAGATAAAGAAAATATGTTCCCTTCGAGCCAGATGTGTCTGCGGGCGTTTGGGGTTGCAGACAGGGCCCGAGACGTACGATCCAAATATGTATCTAGCTGGTTCATTCAACACGGTGGGATTAGAAGAATCGGGGCTGTGTAGCTGCATGTTATAGACTGTTGTCTTGCTAATAGGCAGATAAACAGAGGGAACTTGAGACGGCTAGCCTCAGCTAGAGCTGTCTTGTTATTATGACAGATCTTTGGAAGCCCTAATGAAGTCTGCTCAAGCACAGACTTTGACTTTGTCACTTATGTAACTGTATACTTTCAGTAATGTGTTACCGACAACTACAGTTTTCAATGAGCCATTGCGTTTCAAAGTCATATCCACTCTTGTGTGCTGTGCTGTCTGTCATCGTAGATGGCAATAAATTACCAGAATGCATGTCACCAGAGTTGACATACCAGGCTGGCTTGGTTGAACTCGCTACTCAGCCGTGATGTTGTTCTAGTGTCTTCGTTTCCATGTTGGCGTTAAGTCAACAATCACCTGTTCACCTCTGTTTACCTGCGGTTGAGGGGATTGGAATCACACGCCGCCCTTGACCTGCTGTAGAATCAATACCTGAACACAAACAAGCTCTTATCGTCTGCCCCCGCTAATAAACCTACCCTCCGTCGAACCCGAGCCACCAATCACTCCTCTACAGCCCCACAGGTCTGAGCAAATAAACATTTTACACCCCTGTGACTTCTGGAGGGGTTAGACTTCCCGGCACGCAGAAAGGTTCTGGGACCCGGTGACCCGGTGACCCTGGGACCTGCTAGCACAGGTAGGCTCTTGTTTTGACCGCCTGGCTATCTTTTAGGTCAACTTAACCCTCTCCAGAGGTCATCGAGGGAGCGGGACTGATTCTGATTCCTGTGAAAAATATCTTTAACCACAAGGGGGGTGATTACTCACGGATATGAGAATCAGAACTGTGTGGTTGTGGTCAGCGGTTCTAACGCAGCGATACAAGGTATTCAAAAAACGTTATTTTGACTTTAAAAGCACTGAGGTTTCCCTCATTTTCAGGGTTGACGAGTTTACAATAGACACAAACAAAACAAATGCATACAAAATCAATAAAAGCAATCCAATCAATTAAAACAATTACCAGAAGAAGTGCAAAGGTCCAGAGCCTATGTCCGGAAGTATGCTCTTGAAAATGATCACCATGAATGCCTTATTGTCTAATCAACGGATATGTGCCGTCAACAAACAGCACGAGTTACAGCCCTCAGCCCTGTTGTAATGGTAATAGTCCCGGGGATCAAACCTGGCCCATTTCCCCCCGGGGTTAGAGGTCATAAACGAGGCTGGTGTTGATTCACTCACTTCCCCTGTCTGGACCCTCACCTCCACAATCAACACACATCAACCAGTATCACACACTGGTTTCACTGGAATTAGCATAGAGACACAGATCCAACTGCACTGACCAGTTAAGGTAGGGAATGTTGACAGTCAAAGGCCTAGTGGTTACTTCAAGTAAAATGATTGTAAACAAAAAAACAAAACAAAACAAAGTGATTACTAGCAACAAGAAAGATGATGCATATTCTAATAATATAATTTAATAATGATATAATTTAGAATATATATTATTATAAACCATTGTCACTCATGTAGAAAAGTTAGCGATGACTAACTAGCACTCCAAAAATGGTGTATTTAAAGACGTAACCTATTAGTCAGCACAAAGTTTTTCCTAATAACAAACACAAGATCCATGACTCACCTACAGGCTTGAACACAGTGAGATGTCATCCACATGAACCCAGTTAGCAGACAGGCTTGTTTAACAGACCGCTGAGGTCAAGATGTTCCCTGCTCTGAAAGAAGCTAGAAGGATTTTCCTATTGACCCCCCCCCCCCCCCCCCCCCCACGCCCCCCCAGCCATGGGAACAATCAGTAGCTAACAGTCAGTCTGTCTGCCAGC
The DNA here is from genome assembly GCF_949987555.1 of Borostomias antarcticus. Lineage (NCBI taxonomy): Eukaryota > Metazoa > Chordata > Actinopteri > Stomiiformes > Stomiidae > Borostomias > Borostomias antarcticus. The sequence continues at coordinate 28,735,496 of NC_140242.1, forward strand.
CCACCTAATTACCATTCACACACACACACACACACACACACACACACACACGCACGCACACACACACACACACACACACTTTATCTAGGTGGAGCGGGGGAAGTCAGCAGGTCTTCCAGAGATCCTTATATTGGCCACAAGGCAAACCCAGATTAATCATGTTTCAGAGAGAGAGAGAGAGAGAGAGAGAGAGAGAGAGAGAGAGTGAGAGAGACAGAGAGAGAGAGAGAGAGAGAGACAGACAGACAGACAGACAGACAGACAGACAGACAGACAGACAGACAGAGAGAGAGAGAGAGAGACAGAGAGAGAGAGAGAGTGAGAGAGAGAGTGAGAGAGAGAGAGAGAGAGAGAGAAAGAGAGAGAGAGAGATGAGGTCGAGAGAGGTTGCTGGTCTATCATATCATATGACTCTAGTCATTTCCTTCCAAGACAAAGCCATGCCAGGTGAGGGCCTGGGAAAAGGTTAGCGCTAGTGGCTAGTTACCCCATGTTGGGTTAGCAGCTCTGTCTGCTAGCTGTATCCAGTGTTAAGTTAGAGCTGTTTGCTAGTTTTACCCAGTGTTGGGTTAGCAGAGCTGTCTGCTAGCTGTATCCAGTGTTGAGTTAGAGCTGTTTGCTAGTTTTACCCAGTGTTGAGTTAGCTCTGTCAGCTAGCTGTGTTGGGTCACTATCTGCACTATTGATTCTGGTCACATGGCCAGGTCACTCGAGGAACCCACAGACTTATCAGTGGACTTGAGGGACATAATTAGTCACCAAACATTTGCCATTAGCAAGCACACACCCTGTCACCACCCTGTCACCAAACAGGGAGTGGAAACAGCGTCTGACAAGAGTGTTCCAGGGCTGCCAAGTTTGACCAAAAACTTGGAGAGAGATTTATCCCCTTCCCGTTCATTTTATTGTTGGGCGAATTGTTGACGGGGTGGGGGGGCGATTAATCATATTTTTAATTTGGGGGGGTGGGGGGGGGGTACTTTTGCCCTGAATTCTGGATCTGAATTTGATCCACCCGACCCCCCCCCCTGGCTACGGGCCTGTAGTATGTAGGGGTTGGTCATTTCTCCGCATGAGAATTGTTATGCGTGGCGTGTGAATGTGAGAAGAGGCTCAATGCGTGAGACTTGGCAGCCCTGGTGTTCCTTCAAAATGTCTCTGTAGTTTTCAGCACGACTACAAACTCGACGTTCGGGGTTTTTAGCACCGTTCCCTCTTCCTCTCAGCGTCAGCAGGTTCGTTCCCCCGCAGGCCGGTGGGATCAGAGAAAGACTCTCGTTCCCATGACGAGGAAGGAAGGGAGTCGGAGAGGCCTCAGCAGGGGGTCCGGAGAACGTTCCGGAGGGTTTCACGCCACTTCCTGCCCCGCGGTTCCGGCTAAAGCTCGACTGTCTGGGAAAAACACATTCCAGAGGTGCACCTGACTGCTGGGTTAACTCGGCACCTGGCGCTGATAGCAGCGCCCCAGCGGGAGGGGGGGGGGCAGAACCGGCTGAGGTTCCCTCCGTTTATAATCTCGTTTCTGGGCTTGGCTTCCTGCTCCACTGGGTCCAGCTGTAAACTGCCCCAGTACCTGGCTCTAACATCTAGCCCAGGGACTGCAGCTGAAAATTAGCAACCGTGCTAATGCTGGCATATTTACAGTTTTATTCATGCTTCATCAATCAATCAATCAATCAAAGCTTTATTTGTATAGCGCATTTCATACCCAGAGGCAACACAATGCGCTTTACAGAGAACAAGGGAGGAGGGCATACGACCCACCCCTACATATTCCAGAGGGAAGCAAAAAAACAGTAATCACCCGGGGGCCAGATAAGTGAGCTGTAAAAATTCTTCCCTGACCCCTCTCAACAAGGCGATCGAGCAAGCTCCAGGAGTATGTTCATGTCTATCACGGTGGATTGGTATGCACTGTCCCTGCTCAAATAAACTCAATAAAATACCTGCAAACTGTAGTGGGAGTACAAAATGTGGGTTAGCTGGGCTCGCTTCAAGAAGCACATTTAAGTGAATGGCTCTGAAGTGAATTGCACAGTGAGTAGTCACGGTCACATCAAATCTGAACCGTATGGTGTGTGCCGACTTCAAGGGACGCCATGCATTTTCTGGATATGTGATCCAGATGGTCAGCATAGCTTCTTCACCATGTCCACCATTCCACGTTCTTCTGAACGGGAGAGAAAAGTTGTCCGTTTCCATTTCTGTGAGATATGACTATTAAATTAAAGTGATATATAAATCACGAGAAATGAATGCTAACTATGACAGGTCCTGTATGTCATTTTAAGTGTTTGGTGGTGCGGAGGCATGGGAGGAGATGGTGTAATCTGATGAGGAAGTGCTCTCAGCCTTTGGCTAGCTCGCGGCTACCGAACAACAACTCCCATAATCCCGCGGGGCCCAGCACGGTCAACTTCGGGTTGATATCATCCCAAACTGAGATGCCGCACGTCAGGGAAGTTTACGGCACCTTCGAAACACCTTTGAACACAAACTGACTAGACGAGCTGAGAGACATAACTCTAAACATGTGGAAAAATTCCCCACGTCAAGACAAGAATCTTGTAATGTCAAAAACAAGACTCTCGGTCCAAAGAAGACCACCCCACCTGCAACATTTTTACAATTCTTTAGATTAAAAAGCGAGATTTTAGTTTGAAACCGCACTAACCAACTTGATTTTCAAAGTAATAAAGAGTCAAACCACAACAAAGGCTTTTCTACTGTGTAAAAACGTTGGGTGGGTGGGAGACCACGCCTGAGGAGATACCAGCCCGAACGTTGGGTGGGTGGGAGACCACGCCTCAGCAGATACCAGCCCGTAAACACCATCATTCTCAGGTTAAGCCTGCAGGATTCCTCAACTGTCAAACACATTCAGTACTTGGTTAAACTTCCTGGCACTGCGGTGACCACTGCTGTCAGAAGCCTTGTGGATCGGAAAGGCAAGTTTATTTGTAGCACATTTCAGCAACAAGGCAATTCAAAGTGCTTTACCTGAGACATTAAAGCAAGACAAAGTGCAACACATAAAAGGTCATATAAAATGAAATGCAAAAAATAACACTTTTTTCTTTATCACATACTGAAACCTTCTCTCTCTCCACTCACTCACGTACAATGTCCTTCTGTATAGTTGCTCGCTGGCTTTTCACCAGTGCCTCAAACATCCTTTCTGAGCAAGGGACCACATCAGCTGTCAGTGGCCTAACTGTTGTGTCACTAGGCACACCTTGCGCCCAAAATCCAACTAGGTGGAACAGGAGCCATCGCTACGGGACTCTTTAAGAATTAATGTACTACGATGATTTAGAAAAATAATTTGCAGATAGCTGACGCTGGGGTGGGAAGCATTAGACGGAGATAATGAATACTTTCATTACTCCCCACCTACAGTAACACTCTCTCCTCCTACTGTAACACTGTGGTTTGCCCTGAAGCACCGAGGAGAATTCAAGCTTCAGTTAAGTTAAACCACAGCCTTGAAAACGTGAAAGTGGATATTCTCCCTTTGCTCACGACTAAGACTTTGATTCTCAGCTGATTACGATGCGCCCCGTCTCCTACAGTAGGGGAATAATCATTAGCCGATCTATCGACGTCTTCTACTGTATAAATCATAATGCTATCTGGGGTTTGATCAACTAACTACTGCTTGATTACTGTTTACGGCGGGGGTATCAGTTAAGGAACGAGACGCGGCCACGTTCAAAGAGAGCAAGAGAGAGGGAGAGAGAACAAGAGAAAGTGAGAGAAGATCGACAGATAGAAAATGAGGGAGAGATGAGGGAGAAAGAGAGAGAGACATATTTTCGTGACATCTTTCACCTTGACGTTGTAACTATTGTCTCTATACAGTTTCGCTATACAAGTTCAGTGCGCCTTGAGGGATGAAATTGGTAGATTTACAACTTTGTTAGAAGAGTTTCAGGACTGCAGTAGGTTGAGGGAGAGCGAGAAGAGAAGGGGGTGTGGCCTCATTATAAGTAGCCTTGATGACAGTTCTTGGTGACGCCTTGAGGCTGGTGTGACTACTTGAATGGCCACCGTGCACAATGCAAGCCTCTATTTTTAGTTTGAGCTGATGGTGGGGGGGAGGAGAAAGGTTTGAGTCGTGGTTTTAGAGGTAGCGTGGGATGATGGCGGGGGCTTGAGGGCCTCGGGCCCTGTGGAGAGGAGGATAGTCACGTGCTCAAACAAAAGTTAATAAGCCTGTTTCTGGCTAAAGTCAGCCTCTGTAGCCTGTTAATAAGTGACGGGGATCTGTATCCATTGGGGGGGAGATTTACATTTAAATTTATAATTTAGAGTATTTTTTGGGGGGGGGACATCTTCCTACACAGCTGTATGGTCATTTGAATGCCACTACCCCAATCTAAATATTGCGGGGGACAATTTTAATGATCTCAAATATTGTTGGGGACATGTCCCCCCAGGACCCCCGCCCCTGCTGTTAATGACACTAATCTCTGCTGCTCCTGCTATCGGACATCACGTAACGCAGCCGTTGACAAATAAAAGATAAGACCAAAAAAGATAAAAGTCCAAGAGTTGAGGGATGGCGTTGAGGGATCGCGGAGGGGGAGGTCGTCAACAAGCCCTTCCCACATTCCACCAGGAGACACCTGGAGCTGACGGTACTCTGGAGCAGGTGAGCAAACAGACGGAGGAGGTGCCGGGGTACATCAGGCCCGCATGGCAGAGAGCTCCCCTCACAGCGCTGGCACCGAGCGCCAACACAGCCACGGAGAGAAACACTTGGCGGAGAACAAGCCACCGCCCGCCACAGGAATGCGCTGGCTATTAGGAGCCCAGCCATTAGGAGTCAGAGAAGGGAGATCGGGTTACTGTTTGTTGGGTGCGCAGCAGGGGCTGCTGGGGAGATGAGTCAGAGCGATGCCACAGAGAACGCCTCTCCAGTTAAAACTCCCACTGGAGGCTACACTTCAAATGAGAAGCTTAGGAAAATTAACGGTCTCCGCAAAACGGGTTAACTTTTTCTCGTCTGCGTTTCACTGGGAAGATTTCGGCTAATTAATGGAAGCGCAACATTCGCTCCGTATGATACGAGTGACAAGATGCAGGCAAGCAGAGAGTACAAGAGTGAGAATGATAGTTATTCACTTTGACAAGAGAGCAGGTCCGTTACCTGAGATGTTCTGATGCGGTCTCTCGTCCTCAATCCTCTTCTGCAGGGGGAAAAAAAAGAGAGAAAGAGAGGTGGTGAGAAAAGTGTTTGTACCAGCCTGCAGCATTCCTCCCGTCTCTCTAAACACGGCTATGTGGTCACCGTGTGTCCTAAACAAACCGGGTTCCTGTTTCCCTAAGTGTGCCTCTCTCTCTCGTCTCCTCTCCTCTCCCACGCAGGGAACCTGCCAGACCAGGAAGTGAGTCAGGGGGGCCGGCCGCTCGTAAAGCCCTGGGGCCTGGTGCTATAAACCCGAGGGGCCTTTTCTTGGCCTTTTACGGCTCTTTTGTGACCGTGTGGGTCACCAGGCTTCTCGTTTCACAATACCCCCTCGGCCAGAACACAGAACCCGCGGGTCGTAAAGCACTCAGCCCCCGCCGACCCTTCTCTGATGACCAGCGTCGGAGATAAAAGGAGCTGCAGCAGTGATGGCACACCCTGCTGTGGACCGACCTTATAGGCTACATCCACACTGCACTACTACTACTACGCTCACATGTACACGTCTTTAATCTGCATGTTTGCTGATGATTTGTTGCTGCTGTATGTCTGTGCTGGTGATACTCACTGCTCCATGTAGTGTTGCATGTTGTTTTATATATATGTTGTGATGTGTCAATGTGTGCTGTTTTTAACTGTCTTATATCTAATCTTGTTTTATTTTCAGCCCCCTAACCCCACTTCCCTCAAGAGGTTTTTGCTTTTTGCCAGGCCGCCTTTGTAAATAAGAACTTGTTCTTAAATGCTTGCCTGGTTAAAAAATAAAAAAAAAATAAAAAATAAAAAACTACTGTGATACGTTTTCCTACTAACACTGCTGAAAATGCACATCACATGACCTGTCAGGTACAAGTGTGCAGCATACGCGTTCGGGTGTAAACAGGAAGCAGACTGTCTACTTTGCGATAAACATGTTTAATATCATCATACGTTTTTAGTCTTGGCTCATGACAATAGTGAAGTTCAATGACATGAACATTGTCAACAGCCAGGTGTTGTTGTTGTTATTATTGACAACCAGGTGTGCTCTTTCCTGCACGAAACAGACCGGGGTAGAGATATTACCACGATAGAGGAGAGGAGGGAAAGAGGACAGCAATTGCTGCAGCTTTCAAAATGTAGCTAGTCTTGCAAATAATGACCCTGCAAGATCCCAGTCTCAGCGAAATCTTATAGCCTAGCCTATGACTAAAAACTCAACACATTTGTCTTCAGATGTTGTCTTTACAACGTATTTTCCAAGTCTTTTAGTGTAGGTATTAGCTGGCAAAACTGCTTGTTCAATGAAAACTGTAGTGAGTGTGAAACCTGTGTCCAGTCAGGTGTTAAGTACGCTGGGTGGTGTCAGGTATGCCAGTAATGACAGCTCAACACAGAGGATTATGGGTAAACAAAGCCAACGATGGCTGCTCTCTTGAGAATAGCTGGGAGCAAAGAAAGAACATCACCTTATAAGACCTCAAAGAGCGTTGAGAAATCTAAGGTATGTCTTTGGTCACCAGCGTAAGAAAGAAAGGATGCTATCTTTCATCTGTCTCCGTTAGCTTCTCCGTTAGCTTCCCTCTGAAATAGATTGTCACTCAAGATCAACTCATAGATTGTCACTCAAGACCTGTGGTTCTTTCTAAGAAGACTTTGAAATGCTAATAAGCAAACATTGAACCAAAACCAAACTAGGTGCATACTTTTTACTATTAGTTTTAGTTAGTTTTAGTTCATAGTAATGGATATATAAAAGCTAACAGAACTCTTTCCAAAGCGGTGTTACACAATCCACCAACTAAGGTCAACCATTAGTAGGAAGTCATTTTTTGTTGTGTATACTTTTGCTATTCAGACAATTATTTTTCAGATTTTCAGATTGTGTCACTATCAACAAAACGATGTAATACAATTTCCTAACACTGTAACACATTACACTACCAACCAGTGGGTCCACATCAATAACTAAACACAATAGTTTAAAGATCTGAGGTTGGGAGTCTGGCTTGAATGCATGCTGTAACGCACTGATGTAACTCCTTCACAAGCATGTTTTTTGGCCACGGATATCAATACATCATGAGCTACATCGTTTTACAGTGACAAACAAGATGACATCACTCCCGAGTCCCTACATTTAACCCTCCAAAATGGCTCCACGGCATGCCCTTTCATTCATAGCCTCAAGCGTCCACCACTGGTGGTTGGGAGTCAAACCATCACTTAAACATGACTTCAGCTCTCCCTGCTCTCCCCGGTGGGTATGGGGGGAGGGGGGAGGGGGGTAATGTACGGGGGTAATAAATTGGTGTGTGTGATGTGTGGTTGTTATCGGATCTGGTCCTGCTGTTCCACAGTGAGTCGTGAGGGGCGGAGCCTGCTCACATCTCCAGCAGTACGTTCTCCTGTTCAATCTGGGACCTCACGGTACGTTCTCCTGCTCAATCTGGGACCTCACGGTACGTTCTCCTGCTCCCATCCCCTACGGTATGTTCTCCTGCTCAATCTGGGACCCCACGGTACGTTCTCCTGCTCAATCTGGGATCCCATGGTACGTTCTCCTGCTCAATCTGGGATCCCACGGTACATTCTCCTGCTCAATCTGGGATCCCATGGTACGTTCTCCTGCTCAATCTGGGACTCTGTGGTACGTTCTCCTGCTCAATCTGGGATCCCATGGTACGTTCTCCTGCTCAATCTGGGACCTCACGGTACGTTCTCCTGTTCAATCTGGGATCCCCACGGTACGTTCTCCTGCTCAATCTGGGACCCCGCGGTACGTTCTCCTGCTCAATCTGGGACCCCACGGTACGTTCTCCTGCTCAATCTGGGATCCCATGGTACGTTCTCCTGCTCAATCTGGGATCCCACGGTACGTTCTCCTGTTCACATCCCCCACGGTACGTTCTCCTGCTCAATCTGGGATCCCATGGTACGTTCTCCTGCTCAATCTGGGACCCCACGGTACGTTCTCCTGTTCAATCTGGGATCCCACGGTACGTTCTCCTGCTCAATCTGGGATCCGTTTGAATTGTGCTCCGGGAAGACAACACCGTGTGAGTTCATTGTGGTTTGAATCATGTTAGCGTGATTTATGATGGTTGCATCATGTTAGCGTGATTTATGATGGTTGCATCATGTTAGCGTGATTTATGACGGTTGCATCATGTTAGCGTGATGTCATGGACCACAAATTGGCCATCTGTTGCTGCCCCTTGTGCTGACAGTGCAAATACCAAACTAATAAATACAGTATTAAGGTAGTTCCATGTAGGCTAAGATTTACGACCTGTCATAGCAAATTATCATAAAATGCAACCGTTTCAGTTTGTTGAACTCCATCGCACGAGTTTGCTTTAAGAGACGATGAGTCAGAAAACAAAGGGCAGTTTCAGGAACTAGATCGTCTTACGCATCATGAAACGGGTCCTGATGGCATTTTGGTGAAATCACATCCATCTCACGTTTCATTCCATTCTCTGGATCGGTCTGTGAACTTTCCCTTCTGGATTATTTACAGAACGTCTTATCTGGTGAAACTAAAAAAAGTGGGTCCACTCAATAAATGCCTTCCAAGTTCCAACACACTTGGAAATCGCTTAAAATACACGGGATGATTCCAACTCCTTGAAAATGAAAACAAATCCACACAAACAAAGCTTTATGCACAATCCAACAGACTTGTGAAATCAAGTTAATTGGAGCTGCATTTTGAAGGATAATTTACCACACAACAATTTAACAACGAGCAGTCCTACCTTCTCAGTCCTACCTACTCAATCCTAAAGTGGGCCAAAGCCTAAATCTGTCAATAATAATAAGCAGGTTGTACATGTATCCATGTGCCTCCATATCAGCCATGTTTTACCATGCAGGCCACCTTCCCCTCAGCTCTCTACTTCCCCTGAGAACTCCTGGTTTAATACTGCTCATTACACCGGGGCAAGAGACCAGGGTCAGTTAAATTGACCGTCTGATTACGGCCACTCGTTTCCCCTTACTGCCCCTACCCTGGTCCCCTGGTTCCGGCCCGCTGGGCCTGGAGGACCGGACCGCTCCACACAACGCCTCTCTTTGTGTCGCTGACTAAGCCAGGAAATTGAAACGTTTTCTCAGAGGCTGAAGCGAGGAGCGAAAAAAGGCCCAGAAGAAAAAACAAGCCGTCTCAGGTATCGGTCGTAAGCGCTGAGCAGGTGAGGCTAGCTGGGTACAAATAGGTGAGTAGTTTCAACAGGCAGAGTTTTTAGATGTTCGTTTGATCTCAAAGGAGCTGAATCGCCTCAACTGAGATCATTTAGACGAGGATTATGAGGCAGGTTGGCTCATTGGGGTTAGCGCAAAAATGCCCAGTCCTGTCAATGCATGATGCTGTCCACTCAGCCATGATAACTATCCACTCTGCATAACTATCCACATGATAACTATCCACTCTGCATAACTATCCACATGATAACTATCCACTCTGCATAACTATCCACTCTGCATTACTATCCACTCTGCATAACTATCCACATGATAACTATCCACATGATAACTATCCACTCTGCATAACTATCCACATGATAACTATCCACTCTGCATAACTATCCACATGATAACTATCCATTCTGCATAACTATCCACATGATAACTATCCACTCTGCATTACTATCCACTCTGCATAACTATCCACATGATAACTATCCACATGATAACTATCCACTCTGCATAACTATCCACATGATAACTATCCACTCTGCATAACTATCCACATGATAACTATCCATTCTGCATAACTATCCACATGATAACTATCCACTCTGCATAACTATCCACATGATAACTATCCACTCTGCATAACTATCCACTCTGCATAACTATCCACATGATAACTATCCACATGATAACTATCCACTCTGCATAACTATCCACATGATAACTATCCACTCTGCATAACTATCCACATGATAACTATCCACTCTGCATAACTAGCCACATGATAACTATCCATTCTGCATAACTATCCACATGATAACTATCCACTCTGCATAAGGCAGACTGCCTAGAATAGAACATTATATCTATTCACAAGAAGAGAGAGAGAAAGAGAGAGAGTGTGCGTGTGTGTGTGTGTGTGTGTGTGTGTGTGTGTGTGTGTGTGTGTGAGAGAGAGAGATTCTAGAACACATATCCCTCAGAAGGGAGAACTTGATAATCCTCATCCATGTCAGACCACCCCTCAGTCTCTAGTACTACACATCTATTGTGCTTTGACAGCTAGACCTATGCCATTAACAGCACACGGCTTATCCTTCTAAGATTTCTATTGGTTTCAAATGGCCCGCTGCTCCTCCCACTTCAGGCGTGTGTAGTGCATTACAGCGCCCCTCTACCCAGCCCCCTCTCAGCCATGACAGGACTGCATGGAGGAGCGGTGTGTAGATCTAAGTACACATAATCTGTCGAAATTGAAACCATGTCATCCCATGATGCATCTGTCAGGTGTAGAGAGTGCAAGGGTGACCAAGAGTTCAGCAACGATGAGTACAGGTTTTAAACCACTCTCTAGTACAGGTTTTAAACCACTCTCATTTCACGATAATCAACGAACTGATTGGTATTGTAATGAGAGTTAAGCGATTATGCTTTGCCTTTGCCGACGGCAGGTAAAATGTGCTTTGATCAAAGTGGTCTTTCAAATATTGAGCCAGTCCAACTGAACAGGTGAGCTTGGAGTTGTTGAATTCCATAACAAGGAATAAAGGGGAAAAAGACTTGCTTCTACCGCTGAGAATCTCTTTCCAAGACCGTAGTTCAATCCGGCATCGTATCCAGTTGTTTTCTCTAAGCCTATTTTTACATCGTTTTTATGACTTTTCAATGCCTTAAAATAATTGGGAGCAATATACCCTGTAGGCACTATTCACTATTCTGATCACCTACAGTAACTGGCTGGAATTAAATTAAACATTTTAGAAACTAGCTTCGAACCTCTGACTGAGAATCTAAGTCAAACCAACTAAAAAATCCAACACCCAGCCGATTCTATGAGGCAATACGGTTCACAAACTCATTTCTGAAGTGAAAAAAAAAACAAGTTAAATGAAAAAGTTCCTGGTTTAATAGGCTAGACCATCAGACCAGTCAAGTGGGCGATTATCCTCATTAAGTTTCGAGCTACTTCTTAACGAGGGCCTTCGATCACGTTTAATTAAAGGGACACAATGACAGCCACTCCAGACAGTACTGTACAGTGGGATCAATAGACCTAGAGAGGCCACGGTGATTGGTCTCGATCTGCGCTTTTGTCGTCCTCGCTCCTCGCAGATCTAATCTCCTGGGATGATGAGGGATTGGGTCGTATCCCAGAATGCCCCTGTCAGGCGGAGATTAAATAAACCCTTCAGCTGTCCCACCTGGGCCAAGGTAATTGAAGAGGGAAGCCTGTGTGTTTGGGCCGGCCATGCTGGATCAGAGTAATCCCCTGTTCTCCGCTGGTCTCTCTGGTGTCACCTACGTTGGCCCGCTGGTGTTCTGGTGTATTTCATGGGGCATTCCTAGCCGCTGGATAAGGAATATCCCATTGCCGTGAACATTGAGTCAAATTACCCCATCACAGTCGCGATTGTTAGACTGGTTTCAGAAGTCATTAACTCAGCAATTCATGTACCAACTCGGCTTTAAAGGATTACATGTGGCAACTGTTCGTGCGGACTACTTCACAACACTATCAACCAACAGCCGTAGATAACCGTTAGTAACACAAACATGGAAAATATAGATGAGTCTGTGGCTTTGGAAATGGTGAACTCATTCATGTGGAAAAGACAGAGACTCGTTTTCTTGCCAACATTATGTTACACATGCTCCTAGATTAGATCAGCAAGAGCAACGACAATGTGACGAATCAATTTTCCTTTACACACCATATTAGTGGAATCATCATCGCCTTGGAAACTAAACAGAGCGAACCCCCTATTTCAAACGCAGATCAGAAAAGTAATTTACAAGCAAACAGCAATGTGGAACATCTAGTTAATAGATAGAAACGCTACAACAATGTAATCTACGTCACTGAATTAGTTGTCTTTTCAGACACCAAGCCATATCTCTCCTCACTCCTCACTCAATGACTCACCCTAATCTAATTCACCCTTATCTGGCTCCCGGTGTAGATTCAAGATAACCTCGGAGATCTGCGTGTTTGTGTCAGAGAGGACACACATGGATATTGACCAATGGCTGTAGGACTTCCCTATCGGTCTAGTGCAGCAGGCCTGAACCAGGGAGAAGGGGCTTGTTGTTCCACGCAGGGTCACAGGGGTCAGAGGGGTATCCATGGGATAGGGCAGGTGCCTCAGGCTCTGACCGGTTCTTATCAGCGCGGAGGACCGACTCAGGTTGTTCTGGGTTAGCAGTCATCACCTGCCCATTCAACCTGAAGGACTAACGCTGAATGAACCAGACACACCCCCTCTTCAGTAATGGACCTTCCAGTGACACGGACCTTGAAATGGAAGTGGAAATTGAAATGAACCTTCCATTCCATCTGACATAAAGGTTGAACATTCCTCGGGGCGTTTCTCCAGACCGTACGAAAATGGCAAAAATATCGGGTTGGTAAGATTCAACACGTCAATCTCTCTCAAGAATGACATCCCGTCTTCCTCTCCTCAATGACATCAACCAGAGCGTGACATAATCACACTCAAATGACACCTGGATGAGGGTCTATGTGCATTACACACAGCCAGAGGGCTGACCTGTTCCACTGAGCTATATGAAGACCCTGCATCAAAGGCTCTGATGTCATTGCCAGTGGAACAGCATACTATGAATGGATGTTTTATAAATGGTATAATAAGGGTTATTCTAAAGTGTTAACTTTCCTCATATGTGAAGATGTACCTAAACCAAATTCTGATTCTGATTCAAAGAAATGGTGGATTATTTGAATGGTGGACATGGATGTCAGTGAAGGCTTCGTCCATCATGATTACTCTTCTTTATCTGCTGTTTGTCCAACCTTCTTCCTTTAGAATGTCTCTGGTCATCTTTAACTCATCATTCTTTCATTCGGTCATCGGCCTCCTCTGTCTCTCTCTGCCCTCTCCCTCTCCGTCTCTCTCCCTCTGTCTCTCTCTCTCCCTCTCTCTGTCCTCTCCCTCTCTCCCTCTGTCTCTCTCTCCCTCTCTGCCCTCTCTCCCTCTCTCTGCCCTCTTCCTCTCTCCCTCCCTCTCTCTCTGCCCTCTCCCTCTGTCTCTCTCTCTGCCCTCTCCCTCTGTCTCTCTCTCTGCCCTCTCCCTCTCTCCCTCTCTCTGCCCTCTTCCTCTCTCCCTCCCTCTCTCTCTGCCCTCTCCCTCTGTCTCTCTCTCTGCCCTCTCCCTCTGTCTCTCTCTCTCTGCCCTCTCCCTCTGTCTCTCTCCCTCTGTCTCTCTCTCTCCCTCTCTCTGCCCTCTTCCTCTCCCTCTCTCTCTCTCTGCCCTCTACCCCTCTCCCTCTCTCTCCCTCCCTCTCTCTGCCCTCTCCCTCTCTCCGCCCTCTCCCCCTCTCTACCCTCTCTCCCTCTCTCTCTCCCTCCCTCTCTCTCTGCCCTCCCTCTCTCTCCCTCTCTCTCCCTCTCTCTCTCTCTGCCCTCTTCCTCTCCCCCTCTCTCTGCCCTCTTCCTCTCCCCCTCTCTCTCTCTGCCCTCTCCCCCTCTCCCTCTGTCTCTCTCCCTCCCTCTCTCTCTGCCCTCTCCCCCTCTCCCTCTCTCTGCCCTCTCTCTCTCTCCCCCCTCTCTCTCTCCCCTCTCCACAGGGATAAGAACCCGCTGAATCAAAGCAGCCCAATGAACAAGACCCCCATCTCTTCAGTGGAGTGATAAAAAGTTAATTGGTACTGTGTGATCACGCTAAGATTCCTGGGTAATTGCCTTGAGCTGCATCAACCTTGATGAAGTGAATTATCCCGACACAGAGGGGAAAACACTCAGCCCCCCGGCCAGGACCCAAACAGCTTAATGAACAACTTTCACTAATAAACTAAAGACAAAGAAAGAGAGCAAGTTGGTTGTTTGTGTCCAGGGGGGTTTAAAGCCAGTCCACTCATTTGTTGCACATTGCAAATCTCTTAAAAACAAAAATAACTTTCATAAAGTATGAAACACAACAGCCATCTATATTCTTCAACTATAAACACTTCATGTGCTTGTAAATGAATCCTTGACTTTAAGAGGTGATGAATATCAGATACATTCAAAGAACACG
>NC_140242.1:28754895-28762395 GCF_949987555.1 Borostomias antarcticus
ATCACGGTGTTGACAAAAGGACAGCCATGGTGGACAGGTTTATAGAGCTAACATTCTCCATCATAGCATCAGGTTGAGAAAAAAAGACCTTTGTGTGCTTTACAACTTGCTTTTTAGAGGGAAGGGGTGTCACCTGAATAGAAATTGATTTTGGGGGAATTTATAATGTTGTACAATCTTTTTTAAATGCCTTGAATGTCATCCACATAGACCGACTATGAAGTCCCTGGTTCCCCCTATATGAAGTCCCTGGTTCCCCCTATATGAAGTCCCTGGTTCCCCCTATATGAAGTCCCTGGTTCCCCCCTATATTAAGTCCCTGGTTCCCCCTATATGAAGTCCCTGGTTCCCCCTATATGAAGTCCCTGGTTCCCCCCTATATGAAGTCCCTGGTTCCCCCTATATGAAGTCCCTGGTTCCCCCCTATACAGCTCTCTCTCTGCAGGATGAGCTGATTGGCTGATCAGCCTCTCTGCAACGGGAAACCTGAGAGGAACTCAACTCGTTTGGTCTCTAAATTAATCCCACAACTAGCCGCCTGGTAACACATTCTGGAAGCAGCAAAGCAGAATCTTGCCACAGAGGAATAGCTAAGGAGTTTCCCCCCCCCCCCAGAGGAATAGCTAAGGAGTTTCCCCCCCCCCAGAGGAACAGCTAAGGAGTTCCCCCCCCCCCCCCCCAGAGGAACAGCTAAGGAGTTTCTTTCCCCCAGAGCATGTGAGCTCACCAGGATTTTTTTTTTTGGGGGGGGGGGTGGTAGTCTATATGTCTTCTTTCCATAACAGTAAAATTCCTTGGATGATGTTTTCATGAACTGAATGGTCTCTCTGCATCATACAGCACCTCATTCCTGTTGTCTTTTGTTCAACATTACAGATAAGACACACACTAACACATTTAAAGCTCCATAAACCAACTAGATAGAAAATATTTACATGAGAATCGAGGTTCTGGTCCTAAATACTCTTATTTTTCTGATGCAGCATAATGGTTACAAATGTCCTGGACACATTTCAGTTACAAAAGTTCATGGTGAGATGGGCGTTGTTCTGCAAAGCTGCAAAGCTTTTCTGGAACACATACTGTATGACACAGTCAATTTATACAGACTGACACCTCCCACAATCACATCAAACGTGTGTGATATTGTCAAAGCAAGGTTTAAAATATACAAAATAAATTAAGAAAATAAATAGCAGACATTTTCATCAAAATTGGTCAGCACAGAAATGTGCAAAAATTAACACAATTCAGTGCAAAATTAAGTGTTAAACATTCATTGAATCTATGGGCTTCACAAGAAACAACAATCAACTATTAATTGTGTCTGAAACTGTTTCCCTTGAATCAGAAACCATTTGATAAGTGTTTTACAAATGAGAAAAATATTAGTGTTACCAAGAGTATTGGTGTGGAAACCTGTTCTTAGCTCAACTTTCTAGAGAAATGTGTTTCTCTGGTCACAGCACTGAGGGAGCAGGAGAAAGGAGGGGGGGGGCAGAGAGTCAAAAACTGAGGAAGAAAGACAGGAAGAGAAATAGGACTAGAGAGAGAGAGAAGGAGAGTTTGGAGAGCGAGGAGTCTGTGGTCCTGTGAAGGCAGATTGGTGAGAGTGTTGGTCCCGGGGGGGGTGGAGGTCCAGGGGAGAAGCCCCCATGTCCAGGTCAGTAGGAGGAGAGGAGAGGGGCTGTGCTTCAACATCCAGCTTCCATCTACAGCTATGAAGTACTGGATAGAGAAAGGAGGTATAGAGTTAGAGGGTATAGAGTTAGAGGGTATAGAGTTAGAGAAGGTATAGAGTTAGAGGGTATAGAGTTAGAGGGTATAGAGTTAGAGAAGGTATAGAGTTAGAGGGTATAGAGTTAGAGGGTATAGAGTTAGAGAAGGTATAGAGTTAGAGGGTATAGAGTTAGAGGGTATAGAGTTAGAGGGTATAGAGTTAGAGAAGGTATAGAGTTAGAGAGGGAAATCCAGTTCATTGTTTCTCCTTTTTTTGTTATGACTTTTTTTCTCATGTATTTGGGAAGGTGGTCCTCTGATTTATTTATTTTTTACAATCAAAAGTGGGCCTTAAGTTACAAACGGCTGAGAACCCCTGCAGTAGAAAGTGTAAATTTAGATTTATACTGCCCCCTTGTGGTACATGTCTGAACTGACGGCATTCAGCGCGTCAATAACAAGTCTAGCAGAACGACTGGGATTTATGCTCATTCTCAACAGGATGGACAAAATAAGTGTGAGTATGTCAACAAAATAGCAAACATATAGGGGCAATACACACCAGATGACCACAGTTGTGTAAAGTAGAGTCTTCTCCATGTGAACACGTTCTTCAGGACTAACTAGTTCTGTGAATCAATCAACTCCCTTGTCCTCTTTTATAGAATCAAGTCGCTGCACTCCTAACCAGGCTTTTGGCGCAAGCACAGACACAGACTTTGTGGACTTTCTCTGGACGCCCAGAGCGATTCTCAGAGTCTGCTCAGGACTGATTAAAGTTTGAATGCCTTTGAAACCCAATTAATGAACAGTGGTTCTCTGACTCGAGGTCATTAATCTTCAGAGAGGAAAGCAGCAGTGAGGATCTGGACCAATTAAGCCAATCTGTAATTCAGGCTAAATGTGTGAGTCAAAGAGAAACACTGTCGATCCACAGCTGGGCTCTGCCACGGACAGTATGCTAAGATGGGATTTACCAGTTTAGCCAAAGCGTTCAAAAACATGTATTATTTCAACCTACGTGTGGGTGGATTTATAGCTGGTTATAAATAGCTCTGTGTGGGAAAAAGGGCTTCTCATTTACAGTTGCGTTCAATATATATATATAGGCTATGTTTTTTCTTCTGAAGAGTCACAACAAGACCACTTTATAAAAAATGGATAGAATCTATGTTATAAATGGTATCTTATGAACAAATGTTGGCCAGATGAAGTGGTGGGAATGAGAACTTTAGGAGGTCATGTGACTGTTTTTTTGTTTACAGCATTACCGGGGCACGGTAATGTTTGATTGTATTGGTAAATATTTCATTGTTTTTCTTTTCTATCATTGACTTACCTGTTCTAAGTATGTGCAATTTTCATAGACCTATGGATGTCTTGTAATTGAAAGTAATAATACTGTCTGTTCAAGTATGTTTGAATTTAAAAAAAACTTAAATGACAAAAAAACAAACAAGACGACTTTACTAGTTGTGTTCAGTCTGTGTATCACACCCCACCAGACACCTGTTATAAACCTGACACCTGTTATAAACCAGACACCTGTTATAAACCAGACACCTGTTATAAACCAGACACCTGTTATAAACCAGACACCTGTTATAAATCAGACACCTGTTATAAACCAGACACCTGTTATAAACCAGACACCTGTTATAAATCAGACACCTGTTATAAATCAGACACCTGTTATAAATCAGACACCTGTTATAAACCAGACACCTGTTATAAACCTGACACCTGTTATAAACCTGACACCTGTTATAAATCAGACACCTGTATTAAATCTGCTCATGCGTTTGGAGACGATGCGGCTTGGTTGACTGATGTGATGGATGAGTCCATGTTTGTCCAGGGGGGGGAGTGCTGACCTGTGGGTTACTTGCTGTGCTGCTGGTGCTGCTGGCGGTGGTGGTGGTGTGGGCTGGACACCCCTCTAGCCCCCCGGATGGCCTGCCCCGCCGAGGGAGAGCAGGAGGCGGCGTGCTGCTGGTGATGTCCGGCGCGGATGGGCTTGGCTACGGACAGACAGCGGAGGACGAGGAGGTCAAACCACAAGACTAATAAAAAAAACTTCTACTCAAACAATGTTTGTGTGTGTGTGTTGTAACAGTTTTGACTTTTGGCTTTGGGTTCTGGGCTGCCAGTCAGGACTAGGCCTGACTATTTTAATTAGCGTGGGTTTTTGTTAGTCAGTCATTTTTGTGTCTTGGTCAAACCTTTACAAAGCGCTGCATGTATCAGAACACGAACCGTTTTTTCCAAACCAATATGAATGGAATTTTTCTAATAGTATAGAACTTTACACAGTGTGTTTAAAAAAATTATAATTGACACTTCATCACGCCAAACAACAGCCCAACGTGGCTCAAACGCTTCCTGTTGTAGCACAACAGTCAAACAGACAGGCTCTCTTCCAGTACTGTAAGTACAGTATCAATCAAAGCTTTATTTGTATAGCGCATTTCCTACCCAGAGGCAACACAATGCGCTTTACAGAGAACAAGGGAGGTGGGCATACGACCCACCCCTACATATTCCAGAGGGAAGCAAAAAAACAGTAATCACCCGGGGGCCAGATAAGTGAGCTGTAAAAATTCTTCCCTGACCCCTCTCAACAATGTTTGTCCAACGGCTAAGAACATTTATAGAGCAATAAATTACAATAAATTAAAATAAAAATTACATTAAATTCCATTTTCATATCAAAAAAGGCTACCCCCCCTAACCCTAACCCCCCCCCCCCTCACCGATCTGGGCGGAGGGCCCTCTCCTGGACACGTTCTTGGAGCGCACGGCCTCCTTGATGCGGTCCACCTCCTGCTGGTATCTCTTGCGGTCTCTCATGGCGCCCTCCTTGGCGTCCCTCAGCGCCGCCTCCAGGGCCTTGACCCTCTCCGCCGTGGCGCGCAGGCGCTTCTCCAGCTTGGGCAGCTCGCAGCGCAGGTCCGCGTTGTCACGCACCAGCTGAGAGAGGGGGGGGGGCGGAGGGGGGCGGAGGGGGAGGGGGTGGGGGGCGGAGGAGGGATTAGGGGAAGTGGGTACCACATTTGTGTACTGTATGCGCTTGATCATGTGCATGGATATCTGTGTGTGTGTACAGTATATTTGTGTGTCTGTGTGTGTGTGTGTACAGTATATTTGTGTGTGTGTGTGTGTGCATGCGTGTGTGTGTATGTGTTTTATGTTGTACTGTGTACAGCTGTATTTTTATGTAATCAGGTCATCATTGGAAAATTGTCCCTCCCTGAATAAATAAAGGTGAAGAAAGAAAGAAAAGTGTGTGTGTGCGTGTGTGCGTGTATGTGTGTGTGTTACCTGCTTGTGGACCTTGGTGAGCTGCTCCAGGTTGTGTGTGTGTGTGTGTGTGTGTGTGTGTGTGTGTGTGTATGTGTGTGTGTGTGTGTATGTGTGTGTGTGTGTGTGTGTGTGTGTGTGTGTATGTGTGTGTGTATGTGTGTGTGTGTGTGTGTGTGTGTGTGTGTGTGTGTGTGTGTGTGTGTGTGTGTGCGTGTGTGTGTGTATGTGTGTGTGTGTTACCTGCTTGTGGACTTTGGTGAGCTGCTCCAGTGTGTGTGTGTGTGTGTGTGTGTGTGTGCGTGTGTGTTACCTGCTTGTGGACTTTGGTGAGCTGTTCCAGGTTGTTCTCCAGGAAGGTGATCCTCTGTCTCTGGGCCAGGCTGCCCCCCGCCTCGTCCACGTCCATCTCTGCACTCTGATTGGACAGACGGGAGGAAGTGACAAGACAGGAGGAAGTGACATCACGTCTCAACAAATCAATCCATGTTAGTTTTAGGTATTTATTCATTTAACCTTTATTCAATGAGATTAATCTATTTTCCGAGAGAGATCTGGCCAAGAAAAAATCACTATTAACAGTTAATATTAAACTTTGACATGATGTTTAATTATATGGTGGAAATGCTGTTCCTTTGATGAAGAAAACATGAGGTAATTAGCTGAGTCAGTAACATAATTAAATGCAGACTGAATAGAGTCTCGACAGGTCTCTTCCCAGCAGGCTAACCACACCCGCTAACATTTACATACAGCAGCGTGGGAAACGTAGTCCCATCAGTTTGTTTATAGGGTTTGACTACGTTCTGGCCTTAGATACCGATAACACAGAACCAAACAATGGTAGCAGGCCGGTTGGCCCCAACCCTGGGGTGAGAACGCAAACAGGACCAGATGTGATGGAGGAAATGTCTCTTGGTATTTAGCCATTGGCTAATACTGTGGTATTTACCAAGACACTTCAGAAATGGTACATGGTAAATGGACTGCACTTATATAGCGTTTTTCCACCTTAGCGGCACTCAAAGCGCTTTACAATGGCCTCTCATTCACCCATTCACACACACATTCACACACCAATGGCGGTAGCTGCCATGCAAGGTGCTAACCTGCTCATTGGGAGCAATTTGGGGTTAGGTGTCTTGCTCAAGGACACTTCGACATGTGGACAGTCGGAGCTGGGATTCGAACCACTGACCCTTCGAAAGAACGCGTGCATTTAGCAGAGAGAGACAGGTAACAGCTCTAACTCACCATCTTCACTCGATTGGTCAGGTCTTGGATGAAGAGTTTGCGCAGGTTATGCAACGTCTGGAGTTCCTTCACCTGTCGGAGGCAACAACAAAGTTCTCGTCATGAAATTCACTCATTTGACAAACGTCTAGTAGATGTTCTCCTGTCTAGTAGATGTTCTCCTGTCTAGTAGATGTTCTCCTGTCTAGATGTTCTCCTGTCTAGATGTTCTCCTGTCTAGTAGATGTTCTCCTGTCTAGATGTTCTCCTGTCTAGATGTTCTCCTGTCTAGTAGATGTTCTCCTGTCTAGATGTTCTCCTGTCTAGATGTTCTCCTGTCTAGTAGATGTTCTCCTGTCTAGTAGATGTTCTGCTGTCTAGAAGATGTTCTCTTGTCTAGTAGATGTTCTCAACTCACCACCGTCTCTTCCAAGCCCTTCAGGTCCTCCTTGGCCTGCTCCCGCTTCTCGTTCAGCTGGCTGTGATAACAGGACACAGACAGGCGTCATAAACATGCTATTAACACGCTATTAACATGCGATTAACATGCTATTAACACGCTATAAACACGCTATTAACATGCGATTAACATGCTATTAACACGCTATAAACATGCTCAATCTTACATACTGCAGACCTAGCAGAGCTACTTGAGGCAAGGCAAGGCAAGTTTATTTGTAGAGCACATTTCAGCAACAAGGCAATTCAAAGTCCTTTACATGAGACATTAAAAGCATCAAGACAAGGTGCAACACATAAAAGGTCATGTAAAACGAAATGCAAAAAAAGGACATTCAAAACAAAATGCAGGAAAAGTAAAATACAGGTGCAGTGTATGAATGAATAATTATTTGATTTAATAAAAAGAAAAGTCTTCAGTCTTGATTTAAAAGAACTGAGAGTTGCAGCAGACCTGCAGTTTTCTGGAAGTTTGTTCCAGATATGTGGAGTATAAAAACTTTTTATGCAGGCGAACAGGCCGGACGGCTCGGTCTCACTCACACGAGCTTCTGCAGCGCGAGGTCCTTCTCCTGCTCCGAGGCCCTCAGCTTGTCGTAGTCCGACTGCAGCTTGCTCTGCTCCAGCTGCAGGGCCTGGTTCAGACTAGGGATGAGACGGTATGGATCTAGTTACGCGGTGCGGTTTACGGTATTTCACGGTTTACACACAGGCGTTTGAATAGGCTGAGTTCTAGAGCCCTACAGTGAAACATGATGGAAAATACACACTATTGTAATTAAGCTCAGT
>NC_140242.1:28769895-28772395 GCF_949987555.1 Borostomias antarcticus
GATCTTTTATTCATGAGTTCAACAAAACATCTGCCCACCAAACACAGCCCTCATCCACCTCATCCCAAACCCCCTCGTCCCCTCAGCCCGCAAGCCCCGCCCCCTGACCTCCTGGCCCCGCCCCACCTTGTCGTCCAGCTGCTGGTAGAGGTCAGCGATGAGCCCCTCGTATCTGCTCTTCTCCTCATCCAATAGAGGGGCAGTGGGCGGGGCCAGGCTCTCGATCACCGGCGTGGCCTCGCTACCCTTCTTCTCCTTACTGCTGAGCTGCTCCTCCACGGGGACCGCCTCCCCTGGGGGGGGAGAGAGAGAGGGGGAGGAGAGAGAGGGGGGAGAGAGAGGAGAGAGAGGGGGGAGGAGAGAGAGAGGAGAGAGAGGGGGGAGGAGAGAGAGAGAGGAGAGAGAGGGGGGAGGAGAGAGAGAGGAGAGAGAGAGGGGGAGGAGAGAGAGAGGAGAGAGAGGGGGAGGAGAGAGAGAGGAGAGAGAGGGGGAGGAGAGAGGGGGGAGGCGAGAGAGAAGGGGAAGAGAGAGGAGAGAGAAGGAAGACGAGAGAGAGGAGAGAGAGAGGAGAGAGAGAGAGAGAGGAGAGAGAGAGGGGGGAGAGAAGGGGAAGAGAGAGGAGAGAGAAGGAAGACGAGAGAGAGGAGAGAGAGAGGAGAGAGAGAGAGAGAGAGAGGAGAGAGAGAGGAGAGAGAGAAGGGGAAGAGAGAGGAGAGAGATTTTCTTATCATTTTCGTATAACCCTAACCCTAACCCTGACCCCTAACCCTAACCCTAACCCTAACCCTGACCCCTAACCCGTCCGGGGACCAGGCCCGGCAGGGCAGTTGATTTTCGGGTGTCCGTCGGCCCCCTGTGGAGCCTGGCGCTCTGACACCATCATGGGGGGGGCGGCGTTCACAGATCATCCCTCACAGAGAGATGGGGGGGGGGCAGACTCAGTGGGACAGACCTCATGCTGACACTGTGATAAGGCGGGGAAAGTGTGTGTGTGTCTGTGTGTGTGTGTGTGTGTGTGTGTGTGTGTGTGTGTGTGTGTGTGTGTGAGAGAGAGAGAGAGAGAGAGAGAGAGAGAGAGAGAGAGAAAGTGTGTGTGAGTGTGCCTGTGTGTGTGCAAGTGTGTGTGTGAGAGAGAGATAGAGAGTGTGTGTGTGTGCTTGTGTGTGTGTGTGTAGCTGTGGCTAATCTAAACGAGAGAGAGAGAGAGAAGGATAGATAGAGAGAGAGAGAGAGAGAGAGAGAGAGAAGGATAGAGAGAGAGAGAGAGAGAGATAGAGAGACATAAAGGACACTGTGTGAGAGAGACTGATCCCAGATCTGTCAGCCTATCAGCCTATCAGTCCACAGGACCATCGTTCCTATATGACAGCCAGTAGCCATGGCAACAGCCAGGCCACATTCAGCGAGCATCATGAACCAGGATGGATGTGTGGGCGTGAGACATAGACAGGAGGTTCTGCAAAATGGTGGTTTTTCTCTGTACCCTATTCCTCGGTAGGGAAAGATGGCCGTGTTAGCAGGTAGAACCCAGGTGAAAGGTCGCAAGGGCACTGAGCCCTGAATACATGACCGTATGATAAACATACAGTAGCATATCTTTTGTTGTGAACAGACTTAAAGCAAAGAAAGCCATTAGGTAGGGAAATGTATTCAGATCAACCCGAGGCAGAAATGCTTCCGGATGTTTCTACATACTGGCCTCTTTATTATGACAAGGGTTTTACTTGTTTACTTCGACAAACGAAGGCAGCAAGGCATGAAACAAGAAACACATCAACGGATGACTGACTTTGGAAAAGACCCTCCCTGTCTGTGTGTGTGTGCATGTGTGTGTGTGTGTGTGTGTTTTGGTTTGTTTGTTTGTCTGTCCTGTGTGTGTGTGTGTGTGTGTGTTGGTTTGTTTGTTTGTCTGTCTGTCTGTCTGTGTGTGTGTGTGTGTGTGTGTGTGTGTGTGTGTGTGTGTGTGTGTGGCGTGAATGTGTGTGTGTGGTGTTGGTTTGTTTTGTTTGTCTGTCTGTCTGTCTGTCTGTGTGTGTGTGTGTGTGTGTGTGTGTGTGTGTGTGTGTGTGCGTGCGTGTGTGTGTGTGGCGTGCATGTGTGTGTGTGTGTGTGTTCGTGCGTGTGTGTGTGTGTGTGGCGTGCATGTGTGTGTGTGTGTGTGGCGTGCATGTGTGTGTGTGTGTGTTGGTTTGTTTGTTTGTCTGTCCTGACCACCCAGACGTGGGTCTGTCCTAGGGGGCTGTCCTAGGGGGCTGTCCTAGAGGTCTGTCCTAGGGGTCTGTCCTAGGGGTCTGTCCTAGGGGGCTGTCCTAGGGGGCTGTCCTAGGGGGCTGTCCTAGAGGTCTGTCCTAGGGGGCTGTCCTAGGGGGCTGTCCTAGGGGGCTGTCCTAGAGGGCTGTCCTAGAGGTCTGTCCTAGGGGGCTGTCCTAGGGGGCTGTCCTAGGGGGCTGTCCTAGGGGGCTGTCCTAGGGGGCTGTCCTAGGGTCTGTCCTAGGGGTCT
>NC_140242.1:28776780-28801780 GCF_949987555.1 Borostomias antarcticus
AGCCAATAGAAGGAGAGCGATGGAGTCACATGCTGTTGGAAGGAGCAGGGTCACCTGCAGAGCCGTGGACAGGAACAGATGTCCGCCTCAACACGGCGTCCAACGCCGTTAACCATGTTTTACGACCTCCTCGGGTCTACGATCTATAAATACGACTCAGGATTTGCAGCGCTTTTGTCTCTGTAGCAGCTCGATCCTCACGGCCTCTGTGGCTGTTTCATTCATCCCCACGCCCGTGTGGGCGTCGCACACTGGACCAGGACGCCCACAGAGAAACACAAAACACCTTCGGCTTCCTGTACGCTGAACGTGTTGAAAAAGGTCTGATTGAAACCAGCCATGGGCCATTTTAAGAGCTCTGATCACTTTGACGGTGCTTTTTTTTTTTTAAGATAAAAGATGAAAGATAAAAGATTTCACCGACAATTTAATCCTTTCTCTGATTGAACCAGGAAAATCAATTTCACACAGCTGAGCGCCCGCTGCCTCCATGCCAGCCGCGCTTCGGACAATAAATTCACCTCAGAATTTATTTTTATGAAAAATCATTAATGTTCACTTCTTTTCTTAGTGTTTTAAATGCAGTTCCCTGTTGGCTGAGGTGTGTGGAGGCAATCAGTCTCTATCAGACGACCATCGGTTCTAAAATGTCAATGACGCTGCATATATCAATATGTTTGAA
This sequence comes from Borostomias antarcticus, assembly GCF_949987555.1. Taxonomy (NCBI): domain Eukaryota; kingdom Metazoa; phylum Chordata; class Actinopteri; order Stomiiformes; family Stomiidae; genus Borostomias; species Borostomias antarcticus. The sequence continues at coordinate 28,777,463 of NC_140242.1, forward strand.
ATGTCAGCGCTGGAATCAGAACATGTACATTAAGCACTGCGTTGCTATAACGTACAGATTAGGTGTTGAACTTATCTTTTGTCAAGAATGTATCCAAAATGACATATGGGAGACCTCAAAAGTGTGTGTGTAGTGTGTGTGTGTGTGTGTGTGTGTGTGTGTGTACTACCAACACTTCCACCATCCCCCACCCCAATAACAAACGATGCAGGCATTCATTTTCCTCCATCTGGCCACATGCAATCAACGCCCCCCCCCCCCCCCCCCCCCGGCCCCCCTCCCAAAGGACATGCTCAAAGAGAGGGTTACCGTGGGTTACGGACTGATCCATTATTTATTTTAACAGAACACGAGGGAACTTAGTTAAATGTGTTCACAGTCAAATGTATGCGCATACGTTAAGGTACTGCGATGACAATGACTAAGACAATATTCTCGGCACGCAAGAGAACATTTGGCTACAATCAATGTTTAAACTAACGAGGACATTTACACACGCAGTAAAAGAAAACAAAGAAGAAGAAAGATGGCCTCAAGATACGTTTTTCAGTTCAAAGGATGTTCAAATGTATTCATCATCCTCATGCATCTAACTCTAGGTGCTTTTAAGGTGAGGTAATATAAATCAAATTAAAACGGTTATAAAATATACAACACACACTACACTACCAGAGGTCTATACACACTACACTACCAGAGGTCTATACACACTACACTACCAGAGATACACACTACACTACCAGAGGACTATACACACTACACTACCAGAGGTCTATACACACTACACTACCAGAGGTCTATACACACTACACTACCAGAGATACACACTACACTACCAGAGGACTATACACACTACACTACCAGAGGACTATACACACTACACTACCAGAGATATATACACACTACACTACCAGAGGTCTATACACACTACACTACCAGAGATCTATACACACTACACTACCAGAGGTCTATACACACTACACTACCAGAGGTCTATACACACTACACTACCAGAGGTCTATACACACTACACTACCAGAGGTCTATACACACTACACTACCAGAGGTCTATACACACTACACTACCAGAGGTCTATACACACTACACTACCAGAGGTCTATACACACTACACTACCAGAGGTCTATACACACTACACTACCAGAGATCTATACACACTACACTACCAGAGGTCTATACACACTACACTACCAGAGGACTATACACACTACACTACCAGAGGACTATACACACTACACTACCAGAGGACTATACACACTACACTACCAGAGGACTATACACACTACACTACCAGAGGTCTATACACACTACACTACCAGAGGTCTATACACACTACACTACCAGAGGTCTATACACACTACACTACCAGAGATCTATACACACTACACTACCAGAGGTCTATACACACTACACTACCAGAGGACTATACACACTACACTACCAGAGGTCTATACACACTATACTACCAGAGATATATACACACTACACTACCAGAGATACACACTATACTACCAGAGGTCTATACACACTACACTACCAGAGATATATACACACTACACTACCAGAGGACTATACGCACTACACTACCAGAGGACTATACACACTACACTACCAGAGGTCTATACACACTACACTACCAGAGATATATACACACTACACTACCAGAGGTCTATACACACTACACTACCAGAGGACTATACACACTACACTACCAGAGATATATACACACTACACTACCAGAGGACTATACGCACTACACTACCAGAGGACTATACACACTACACTACCAGAGGTCTATACACACTACACTACCAGAGATATTATACACACTACACTACCAGAGATATTATACACACTACACTACCAGAGGTCTATACACACTACACTACCAGAGGTCTATACACACTACACTACCAGAGGACTATACACACTACACTACCAGAGGTCTATACACACTACACTACCAGAGATACACACTACACTACCAGAGATCTACACACTACACTACCAGAGGTCTATACACACTACACTACCAGAGGACTATACACACTACACTACCAGAGGTATTATACACACTACACTACCAGAGGTATTATACACACTACACTACCAGAGGACTATACACACTACACTACCAGAGATCTATACACACTACACTACCAGAGGTCTATACACACTACACTACCAGAGGTCTATACACACTACACTACCAGAGGTCTATACACTACACTACCAGAGGACTATACACACTACACTACCAGAGGACTATACACACTACACTACCAGAGGACTATACACACTACACTACCAGAGGACTATACACACTACACTACCAGAGGACTATACACACTACACTACCAGAGGTCTATACACACTACACTACCAGAGGTCTATACACACTACACTACCAGAGGTCTACACACTACACTACCAGAGGACTATACACACTACACTACCAGAGGACTATACACACTACACTACCAGAGGTCTATACACACTACACTACCAGAGATCTATACACACTACACTACCAGAGGACTATACACACTACACTACCAGAGATATTATACACACTACACTACCAGAGGTCTATACACACTACACTACCAGAGGACTATACACACTATACTACCAGAGGACTATACACACTACACTACATGGGGTCTATACACACTACACTACCAGAGGTCTATACACACTACACTACCAGAGGTCTACACACACTACACTACCAGAGGTCTATACACACTACACTACCAGAGGACTATACACACTACACTACCAGAGGTCTATACACACTACACTACCAGAGGTCTATACACACTACACTACCAGAGGACTATACACACTACACTACCAGAGGACTATACACACTACACTACCAGAGGTCTATACACACTACACTACCAGAGGTCTATACACACTACACTACCAGAGGACTATACACACTACACTACCAGAGCACTATACACACTACACTACCAGAGGTCTACACACTACACTACCAGAGGACTATACACACTACACTACCAGAGATCTACACACTACACTACCAGAGGTATTATACACACTACACTACCAGAGGTCTATACACACTACACTACCAGAGGACTATACACACTACACTACCAGAGGTCTATACACACTACACTACCAGAGGTCTATACACACTACACTACCAGAGGACTATACACACTACACTACCAGAGGTCTATACACACTACACTACCAGAGGACTATACACACTACACTACCAGAGGTCTATACACACTACACTACCAGAGGTCTATACACACTACACTACCAGAGGACTATACACACTACACTACCAGAGGTCTATACACACTACACTACCAGAGGTATTATACACACTACACTACCAGAGGTCTATACACACTACACTACCAGAGGTATTATACACACTACACTACCAGAGGTCTATACACACTACACTACCAGAGGTCTATACACACTACACTACCAGAGGACTATACACACTACACTACCAGAGGTCTACACACACACTACACTACCAGAGGACTATACACACTACACTACCAGAGGTCTATACACACTACACTACCAGAGGTCTATACACACTACACTACCAGAGATCTATACACACTACACTACCAGAGATATATACACACTACACTACCAGAGGTCTATACACACTACACTACCAGAGGACTATACACACTACACTACCAGAGGACTATACACACTACACTACCAGAGGTCTATACACACTACACTACCAGAGGTCTATACACACTACACTACCAGAGGTATTATACACACTACACTACCAGAGGTATTATACACACTACACTACCAGAGGTCTATACACACTACACTACCAGAGGTCTACACACACACTACACTACCAGAGGTCTATACACACTACACTACCAGAGGTCTATACACACTACACTACCAGAGGACTATACACACTACACTACCAGAGGTCTACACACACACTACACTACCAGAGGTCTATACACACTACACTACCAGAGGACTATACACACTACACTACCAGAGGACTATACACACTACACTACCAGAGATCTATACACACTACACTACAAGAGGTCTATACACTACACTACCAGAGGTCTATACACACTACACTACCAGAGGACTATACACACTACACTACCAGAGGACTATACACTACACTACCAGAGGTCTATACACACTACACTACCAGAGATCTATACACACTACACTACCAGAGATCTATACACACTACACTACCAGAGGTCTATACACACTACACTACCAGAGGACTATACACACTACACTACCAGAGGACTATACACACTACACTACCAGAGGTCTATACACACTACACTACCAGAGATCTACACACTACACTACCAGAGGTCTATACACACTACACTACCAGAGGACTATACACACTACACTACCAGAGGTATTATACACACTACACTACCAGAGATCTATACACACTACACTACCAGAGGTCTACACACTACACTACCAGAGGACTATACACACTACACTACCAGAGGTATTATACACACTACACTACCAGAGGTCTATACACACTACACTACCAGAGATCTATACACACTACACTACCAGAGGACTATACACACTACACTACCAGAGATCTATACACACTACACTACCAGAGGTCTATACACTACACTACCAGAGGTCTACACACTACACTACCAGAGGACTATACACACTACACTACCAGAGGTCTACACACTACACTACCAGAGGTATTATACACACTACACTACCAGAGGTCTATACACACTACACTACCAGAGGTCTATACACACTACACTACCAGAGGTCTACACACACTACACTACCAGAGGACTATACACACTACACTACCAGAGGTCTATACACACTATACTACCAGAGATCTATACACACTACACTACCAGAGGTCTATACACACTACACTACCAGAGGTCTATACACACTACACTACCAGAGGTCTATACACACTACACTACCAGAGATACACACTACACTACCAGAGGACTATACACTAGGGTGCATCAAATTGCAATGTTAAAATTAAATCTCAACATATCATTCTGCCTGGGGTGGCATTTTGTTATGACACACATACAAATGATTTGTGCAAAGTTTTGGGAAAATTACTTGAGATTTAGAGGTCCAACGCAGCATGTGAAAAATACCAAAATGGGCGTTTTTGGGTGTTTTCCTGAATAACATCGATGCAATCTCAAAAACGACAAGAAATAGATTTTTAGAACATTTATTTTGAATAGAACAACATAAAATCTAATACTCAAGTAAAGTACAACTCCTCAGTGTCTGTACTTAAGTACAGTATTCAAGTAAATCAAGTTACTGTCCTCGAACATGTCTCAATATAGTGTCCTACTCCTGGTCCAGCTTGCGCTTGCTGCGGCGAAGATTTGGATTTTGTGTGCGGTCATGCTCAACTGCCTGCAGCACATTTTGCAGGTGCTCCTCGCTCCTGGCTGCTGCCACGAAGTCTGACGTCAGTTTGACGCCACGCTCGGCACAGTCATTCACCACATTGATGGCACGTACATTCACTGCACCCGTTTGAAATGCTGCACTGGAAGTCCAATCCTCTACATCCAGTGAAAGAAAAGTTGGATCAATGTGCAGCAGGTGCATGCCGAACCAGCAGTCTGGGTTGGCGAGGTCAGCCAAGCTGGTGGTCGGCGAGAGGGTTGGAAACTTCGGCTTGCCAAAGCCAGTGCCAAAGCGGAGCTGTGGGGCTCGCATGGGTAGATCAGCCGGCTTGTGCTCCAAGATGGCATCTGCAAGTGCGCGCCGCTCACCAACTGGCACCTTGGTGCTGAAGAGTGCCAGGGGCAGCATCTCGCATGTCAGGTACCATAGGTGCCTCTCCAGAGCCTTAATTGCTGATGCAGCGATGCCCTCGTCAACAGCCTTGTATTCACACAGGTGGCAGTAGAGTGTGAGGTCATTCCATCCAGCATCTACGGCCGTGTCACAGGCCATCCACCATGTTGCGTAGATGTGCGTAATGAACTTGGCAAACGCCCGAATCTTCAACACCTGCTGTTGTGTTGTGATGGTCCCCTGAGGAAGCAACGCAATGTGCTGCTCCATCAAGGCCAGCTTGAGGGTGTAGAGCAGCTTGGCCATCCACCGTGCCTTGTGCAGTGCTCCCGGTCGTTGCAAGGTTACTGGAGTTTGATCTGCAATGTCTGCACTCAGATACACTAGACATAGCTGCACAAACTCACGATAGTCACCCCTCTTGTAGTTGAGCAATCCTGCAGCGCAAACATTGAGTTCAGCACGCAACTTGCCAAGAAATGGTGGTTCAGCATCCCCAGGAATGTAGCAGGACAATGTGCCGCCCTTGAGTGGCAACAGGTTCCAGTTGTCCCGCAGACGTGTAAACAATGTCACCTCTGGCGATCGTGACACCTCCACCTTGAGGTGAGTGAAAATGTGGCTGAGGAGCACCTCTCCGATGTGGTGCCGGCAACCGGACCAGAGTAGTGGTCGACCCAGTGAGTTCTGGATGGCAATGCAGGCTGCTGTGAGATGGCCGGTGTTTGAGGCCGTGGTGTCAAATGCCATGTTGACAACCTGATCGGTACAGCACCAGTCCTGCAGCAGCTTGCATGTCAGCCGGGCGATGATCGTTCCACATGCCTCGTTAGTCCCCTTCATGTATGCTGGCACGCCGAGTAGTTTTAGCCGCTCCGCATCTCCGACCACCACCGTCAGACGCTCCTCCAACTGACGCACATTGTTGAGTATTGGTGTCAACTTGCTGTCCCAGTGCAGGGTGCACATGGGAGGGGGTGTCCACTGCTCGTGCTGTTCCTCACTGATGGTCTTCAGCACTTGACGGCGTGATCGGTCTGCTGTCGCGTAGGATGTGGAGACCATTTCTGAATTTCCACCTGACTCCTCGATCAGGCCGCGTGTGAAAGCAGCCTGCTGCGTTGGTGTCATCTTCAATCGTGTAGCCAGTGACACAAGGCTTGGCCGGCTGAGAATGTCAGATGGAATGAATGCTGTGGTGCCTGTCTTCTTGCGTTCACGGATGGGTGTGTTCTCAGCCAGTGGAGCAACTGCTTCATCTGCATTGCCATCCTCATCACTTTCGCTTTCTAATACCACCATGCTGGTAGACATCGCCGTCATCTCCTGCTCCTTGGTGAGGTAGGCCTGCTGCGCTTCTTCACGCTCCTGTCGCCGCTTCACCTTAATAATGATAATAATAATAATAAACTTTATTTGTATAGCACCTTCCATGACATGCAATGCAGCTCAAAGTGCTTTACAGATCAAGCACAAAACATTAAAATAAGAAAATAGAAGCAGAAACATAAAATTACATAAAAATAAAAGCAAACCTTGGATTGCAGCTTGACATCGAATGCTCCAAATGTGGCCACTCTGTCGCCCTTCATGCTGGCTAGAAAAGCAAGGTCCTCTGCATCACGGATCAGCTCCTCTGCGTTTGGAGTCCACAGCGGGAACGTGGCATCCAGCTTGTGCTCCATTGCGTCCACCAGTCGAGCAGTAGCCTCACTGGAGCGCCTTTCCTTTGGTATGCGCCGCAGCTTGTTGTTGGCATCGAAGAGGGCTATCATCTTCTCACATGCTCGCTGATCACTCCCCATTGGGATGTTGGCCTTTCCATAAAATGGACGCACCTGCTCCAAAACAATCTTAGCCGCCTGGAACCGTGACATGGCTCCAGTCAAACCTGGTCGCTTTGCATGCAGTTGTGTGTCGCAGTTATACAGCAAGCACCGCAAGATCTGGTGACCACTTGGCAGCTTGGCGCCAGTGATAATGGCATCTGCATCGGTGATAGTGGCGCCCAGACCAAAAACCAGGGTGCGGCTCCTCTGGCAGGGGCCTAAGGCCATCTTGTGAGAGCTGGATCCTGTGGTGTGTGATGGTGGCGTTGAGGGAATTGACTCAGCAACTGAGCTACACAGGCAGAGCTTTTTATAGGCAAAGCCCCCCCCCCCCATTTTTATGCAGGTGCGTGAAAATAGAATAGTTCCCGCAAAACAGAGGGTAAAATGTGCGGGAATATTGGAACAAACAGGTCTCCGGGCTTGAAATGTAACAATATTGCAACAACACACACACTGTTGTTGAATAACACACACACACACAGAGGTGCGGGAATATAGGAGCAGACAGGTCTCCGTGCTTGAAATATAACAATGTTGCAACCTTGTGCGTGAATAACTCACATTCACACACACACACACACACACACACACACACACACACACACACACACACACACACACACACACACACACACACACACACACCAGCAGGCCATGTGCGAGCAGGGCAGAGTGAAGGGACAGTTCCTGTTACCCCCTTATGCCATAAAATCAGACGTACCGTTGCACCTCTAAATCACCTCGTATCGCTTTAATATTTTGTATCTATTGTTTTTGCATGGATGGTAACACTTTTAGCACCCATGCAAATCAATATTCCGGAAATGTGTATTTTGATGCACCCTACTATACACACTATACTACCAGAGGTCTATACACACTACACTACCAGAGGTCTACACACTACACTACCAGAGGACTATACACACTACACTACCAGAGGTATCAGAGGCGGGTTGGTATCCCGACCCTTGACCCAGAGAGAGAGAGACCAGCCCTAACACAGAGCCGGCAAGATCAACACCGGTCCAACACACTGTGTTGAGTGAATAAATATACACAAGCACATTACAACAGAGCACACTAGCACAAAGCACACTAGCACTGAGCACACTAGCACAGAGCATACTAGCACAGAGCACACTAGCACTGAGCACACTAGCACAGAGCACACTAGCACAGAGCACACTAGCACAGAGCACACTAGCACAGAGCATACTAGCACAGAGCACACTAGCACAGAGCATACTAGCACAAAGCACACTACCACTGAGCACACTAGCACAGAGCACACTAGCTCAGAGCACACTAGCACAGAGCATACTAGCACAGAGCATACTAGCACAGAGCACACTAGCACAGAACACACTAGCTCAGAGCACACTAGCACAGAGCACACTGACTACATCTGGACTATGGGGGACTATATCTGGACTATATGGGGACTACATCTGGACTATGGGGGACTACATCTGGACTATGGGGGACTACATCTGGACTATGGGGGACTATATCTGGAATATGGGGGACTACATCTGGACTATGGGGGACTACATCTGGACTATGTCAGCCTAATACTATCTTCAGGTTTAACTCCAGCCCTAATTAGGAAATCTCACATCTGTCAGTCCAAACACACACTCACCCACACACACACACACACAATGAGCACACAAGTGCACTAACACGGCACATGCATGCACATGCACACACACACACACACACACACACACACACACACACACACACACACACACACGCGAGCACACAAGTGCACTAACACGGCACATGCATGCACGTACGTACACACACACACACACACACACGCACACACACACACACACACACACACACACACACACACACACACACACACACACACACACACACACACACACACAAACTCTGTGTATTTTCTTTAACAGTCCTGCCGGCTGATCTCAGCCCTATCCACGTTACCCCTCCCTTTTTCCATTACGGGTGAAAACACGTCTTATTTACGCCACTTAAACTCAGTCAGCAGCTGACGGCCATCTTCTGCTGCTCCTCCCCTCGCTGGGTGACCGGGGCTCTTCATTCACATTACTGACCAGTCAGCAGTAATGTCCTTATGGGTTCAGACAGGCCACAATTGGCTGTTTCCCCCGATCAGACAGACTCCAGGCTCCTGTGCTGTGGTACAGTACTTCACATGACATTACATTACAACCATTTAGAAGATTCTTTTTTTTGTTCTTTAAAAAAGAAGAAGATATTTTAAGGCATTTCTGCTTTATTAAGATAGGACAGAGCAGGGACAGACAGGAAAGGTGGGAGAGAGATAGAGAGAGAGAGAGAGAGAGAGAGTGGAAGACATGTAGCAAAGGGAGTGGGCCAGATTCGAACCCTGTATCCAAAGCGACTAACAATAATTGCATTTAATGTAGGAAAAGTCAGTGTACTACTACTTGCCAGAACTCACAAGTGCATCTCCTTTCTAAAACAAGGGACTAAGAGCATAATCTAGTGCTGAAGGCAAAGTGCAAAAATAGCAACCTAAAAGACAATAGGTGTTTAAGAGAACTTCTCACAGAAGAAGACAGGGTGGTCCGGAGGAAGGGATGGAGAGATGGAAGGATAGAGAGAGAGACGCTCTGGCTTCACAGCATAGCGTTCGTCTATTTGAAGCAGAGACAACTATACAGAGTCATTTGTAATGCCGGTCTATCCTGCTATCCAGTTACTGTGAGGGACAAGACAAGAACCAGGCCGGCCGGACGAGAGTCCAGTGCGTCATACTCAGCAAGACAGCAGCAGGATGAGTGGTTATGTTGACCATGATGTCTTTGGGAGGTGACAGGTTGGACAGGTGCATCAGATAGCAGCACCAAATATATATTACACACACTCAAAGTCCTACACTTGGATTTGGGTACGTGCAGCATAGTGAGATGGACAAATTTAAGTGAACTATTCATTTATTTTTTTGAGGGTAGATTTCCCAGATGTGTATGTCGTCATGGTGACTATACCACATGGGGGGGGTGAGTGATATGAGCCCACCGAACCTAATTGAATTTCTATGACTCACAGATTCATTTCCATCAACAGTGAATGATGAGGATGATCTCAGGTCCTCAATAATTTATTCTAATGTATGAAGAGGTCATATGGAAATCATATCTGTCTCCACTGCTGATGGCGAGGCGTGAAGGTGGAGCTCCATGATCAGTCACTGCTATGGTATGGTGATGTCTGCTATGGAAATGTTAACGTATAGATAAGCACTCAAACGTCCGCCTGCATATCCGTCTACCACCATTAGACGGGTAGCAGCATGTGTAATAACTAATAATGAACATCGCCCTGTGAAGCAGGAATGTTCAACTGACCTGTATTGTTTGAGAATCATTCCGACATGCAGTATCTGACCACGTTTTTGCATTGGGCAACAAATGGCAAGACTATTAGTAGACGGTCAGAGAAAGATAAGATTAATTAACTGTGCGAAAAAAAATACCAAACGCACCATCACTCTATATGACTATTTATTGTCGATTTTGCTGCCTCAACTTCTAAAGATATAGACGTGGGGAAAACTGGATTTCAGAAGAATTTATAAAACTATAAAGCATGTAGCCTATGGACCCGTCCAATGTTTCGGATAGGTTATTATCTTATAGGATCAGGATCAACTTTCTTTCTGGATGACTGGAGGTTTTGAGAGGAACGCTTAGTCTCAGCTAAGGCTTTGTGTGGAGCACAACTATAATTCTCTGAACCCTGAAAACAAATTGAACTAACTTACCGTTATAATCACCGTGTCTTCACCCTTAAATTTAGGGATATATTTGTCTCCTCTAGTGAGTTCTGATTCATTCAGAGGCCTGAAGCGGCACATCACTTTCACTCCGCATTCAGCAGCATCCGCCATGTCAACGGGATTGGATCCAACCAGAAATCAATTTAGTTTTCTTTGTCAACATACAAATTAAAAAGCTTCAGGATCTTTTTTTCTTTTTACCGAGGTGACATCGAATCTCTATCGATGTCAAACGTCCATCGAGCCAATTAAGCACAGAGCGTCTTAATTGATATCCTATCGCCAAAAGTAAACTGACAAGTCCACACAATAGCCTGGTGTACGACTGTGGTAAATGACATGGATAAGGAAAAAAAACCTATTGTTTAAAGTCCTTTGCTGTCAAATATTTGCTTCCGAATTGCTCTTTCCAGGGAAGCGCGGTGTCATTCTCCATCCCAGACGTCTGCAGGTCGGTCCTCTGATGCGCGCGCCCGAGGCTCAGGAGAGATGCTGATGCTGCGCGGTCACGTGCTCTCTGATGCGCGCTCCCGAGGCTCAGGAGAGATGCTGATGCTGCGCGGTCACGTGCTCTCTGATGCGCGCGCCCGAGGCTCAGGAGAGATGCTGATGCTGCGCGGTCACGTGCTCTCTGGATTCCCGAGCACGCGCAAAGGAAGTGTCCGATCAGCTGCATTGTCACGTTACTGATGAGGAAAGCACCTTGCACTCATTTGAGTCCTCGATGAGGTTTGTATTTCACAAGAAATAGCCTACATGTAATTAATTTATGTAGACCTACTGTTCAGAAGTGCTCCCCACGTTTGTAGCAGCAGGTGTAGTAGTATATCAGGGTGTATGAGGTGTAGTCGTATATCTGAATCAGTGTTGAGCAGCTAGCTGTTGTTACTCTAATGTGAAGCTGTGCCACCTATACCTTCTCATTTTTAGCAGAGCTCAGCCTCGCTCATGCCGTTTGAGTTTCTACTCCACCTGCCAATGAAAACCGAAATTACAATCTGACCTCCCAGTCTCCCCAAACCTGATTATCTCTCAGGGATGGGAAATCAGTGCCTGGTCTGTAGGCTACGACAGGAAACAGAGAACACTCAGGACAGGAAACAGAGGCCCCTCAGGAAGTGGCATGATTATCCCACACGGAGAGCCACGCAGTCACTATACCGATATGTATAGATATATATTTTTTATTTCCCAGCATTTTTTTCTGAAACACTCCAAGAACAAGTAACAGGAGAAAACGTATGTCTGAAGAAATAGTGCATGAACACAACACTAGCATGACTACTAATCTAAACATGTTTCTACCCTCCTGTACAGGAACCACTACATCAACTAGGCTACGCTAAAGAACAGCCGAGGCCAAGCACTGACCGTCAGACAACCTTTCTACAGTTACTTGCCCCTTGACCCCCGAAAAATAATACAAAAAAAGTATGCATACCCCTCCAGTCCAAAGGGGTAGTCGTTCAGTACGCCAATATTCTGATACCACAATACAATACAAGACAGTATGGGGGAAATCCTGTGCTGTTCATTGGCTTAAACTCCCTACCCGTTTAAAAAGGCAAATATATTATAAAAACGTTTTTTCCTGTTTTACATTTGCAGATTGATTTAAGGATGCATTTGTTATTTCAATGTGGATTTAAATAAATATGTTCCTATGGAGACAATAGCTCATTCTTCACCGTTTTTTTGGAAAAAATCTGCATCAGATGAAAATCAAAAGCAAATTATTAAAAATTAAAAAGACAATTTTCTGTTACACCTAACAAATGAACAGAAAATACTGGTCTGTATGGGAAAAAATGCCACTAATCTAATTACAAAAAGTCCCTAGCTATTCAATTTGTGAAACCAAATCAAATCAGGCTAATTTTTCCATCCTTAGAAAAAAAAGCACCACCAAATATGCTCCCAGACATCCGCAGGCATATTTTGCTGATTTGTTTTCTGTGATACAAAAATGTAAACATTGCAAAATAAATAGTGAAAACGAGTGATGAAGGACCCATGCTCATGATCCCCACACAAACGGTTGCATTTCATGTACTATTTGTTTGCATTTTCAAGTGCAAAAGCATGATGACAAAATTCGCTTGAATTCAAGTAACAGAAAAAAAAGAACATACTAATGATACAAATATACTATTTTACAAGGTAGTGATATTCCCAATTTACAAAATGTACATGTATAATATTGACAAATTTATAATTTGTTATATTTTGATATGCTCGATTCAGTATAGGTCCTTGTATTCTGCCCCCTGCTGGCCGAGGCTTGCATTGCACCTCTGGGAGGAGTCCGTTTGTCACATTCACCGGTCTGAGCAGAGAGGGGGGGGGGGGGGGCTATGTCACTTCCATCGCCACTGTGGTCTCTGATAATCCGTTCAACACAAGTCTCTCTGGTTCGTGATTCTCCCTGGGAACGACAAGAAAACTGGGTTTGAGTTCACAAATACACACCAAATACACACCAAATACACACCCAATACACACCCAATACACACCCAATACACACCCAATACACACCCAATACACACCAAATACACACCCAGCCAGCGAGTACGTCAGAAACTACATGAGAATGACCCAGTTATCTTCCAATGTAATAAACACAGAAGCAAATGAGAAGCTCGCTACCGTAGAGACCCGGTCAGTGTTTCCCCTGGGCCCCGCCCTGCCCCGCCCTTACCTGACCCGGTCAGAGCATTTCCCCCGGGCCCTGCCCTTACCTGACCCGGTCAGAGTGTTTCCCCCGGGCCACGCCCTTACCTGACCCGGTCAGTTTCCCCCGGGCCACACCCTTACCTGACCCGGTCAGAGTGTTTCCCCCGGGCCACGCCCTTACCTGACCAGGTCAGAGTGTTTCCCCCGGGCCACGCCCTTACCTGACCCGGTCAGAGTGTTTCCCCCGGGCCACGCCCTTACCTGACCAGGTCAGTTTCCCCCGGGCCACGCCCTTACCTGACCCGGTCAGAGCATTTCCCCCGGGCCACGCCCTTACCTGACCCGGTCAGAGCATTTCCCCCGGGCCACGCCCTTACCTGACCCGGTCAGAGTGTTTCCCCCGGGCCACGCCCTTACCTGACCCGGTCAGAGTGTTTCCCCCGGGCCACGCCCTTACCTGACCCGGTCAGTTTCCCCCGGGCCACACCCTTACCTGACCCGGTCAGAGTGTTTCCCCCGGGCCACGCCCTTACCTGACCAGGTCAGTTTCCCCCGGGCCACGCCCTTACCTGACCAGGTCAGAGTGTTTCCCCCGGGCCACGCCCTTACCTGACCCGGTCAGAGTGTTTCCCCCGGGCCACGCCCTTACCTGACCAGGTCAGTTTCCCCCGGGCCACGCCCTTACCTGACCAGGTCAGTTTCCCCCGGGCCACGCCCTTACCTGACCAGGTCAGTTTCCCCCGGGCCACGCCCTTACCTGACCCGGTCAGAGTGTTTCCCCCGGGCCACGCCCTTACCTGACCTGGTCAGAGTGTTTCCCCCGGGCCACGCCCTTACCTGACCTGGTCAGAGTGTTTCCCCCGGGCCACGCCCTTACCTGACCCGGTCAGAGTGTTTCCCCCGGGCCACGCCCTTACCTGACCCGGTCAGAGTGTTTCCCCCGGGCCACGCCCTTACCTGACCAGGTCAGAGTGTTTCCCCCGGGCCACGCCCTGCCCTTACCTGGTCAGAGTGTTCCCCCTGGGCCCCGCCCTTACCTGACCTGGTCAGAGTGTTCCCCCTGGCCACGCCCTTACCTGGCTATGCTGCCGATGGCGCCGGCGGGCGTGGCCTTGGTCCCGCGGTCCAGGCTGTTGGCCATGGTGGCCAGCTTTAAGGCAGACGGCGAGGGGGCGGAGCTCCGGGCGCTGTGGTGGGGGTGGGACACCGGGGGGCGTCCGTGGGCGTGGCTGCGGTGGTTGGTCAGAGACTGGGGGGGCGCGGCGGCGTGGGAGGGGAGCAGCGGGCCGGCCCCGGAGGAGGAGGAGCTTCTGCCCGGCGTCCCCGAGCTGACGTGGGCGGAGCTAGAGGAGTGAGGAGGTCTGGGCGTCCCTGTGGAGGAGAGGATCAAAGACTTCCCCATTTGCACTTCAGACTTTATCCCCACGTCTACGACGACGAACAGTCACTGTCTAACGAGATATGGTCGTTTTGTCAGCCGGATAATAAACACCAATAATGAACCTGCAAGTCTACATCTATCAAGCTAGCTGCTCATTTGATATTACTCCCACACCCACTGGCACATTTTTATTGTTTTTTTAAGATATTTTTTAAGGCATTTCTGCTTTATTAAGATAGGACAGTGTAGTTGACAGACAGGAAAGGTGGGAGGGAGGGAGGGAGGGAGAGAGAGAGAGAGAGAGAGAGAGAGAGAGAGAGAGAGAGAGAGAGAGAGAGAGAGAGAAAGAGAGAGAGAGGGGAAGACATGTAGCAAAGGGGCGTGGGCCGGATTCGAACCCACGCCGCTGCAGAAAGGACTAGCCTTTACATGGTAAACACCCCAGCCCGTTGAGCTACCGGGGCGCCCCCCCTCCCCCCAGGCCGACCAGGCGGACCCTCACCTGAGGGCTGGACGACCCCGTTGACACTGGTCCTGTGGGGCTTGTTCTCGTTGTTGACCCCGCCGGGGGCGCTGACCACGGCAGAGGCGGCGAAGTGGGCGCTGGCCGAGTCCAGGGTCTTGGACAGGCAGTCGGTGGTACTGGCATTCTGAAACACGGAACAACCCTCTCAGGTTACAAACAAACAAACATGGCAGACAGAACTACACACCCAGCGTTTAACTTCCCAAATGCCAGATGGAAGCTGCTGTCAACGTCACTCAATGTTTGCTGTTGACTTTGTCGTTTCTTGTGCCTGTTGTATGTAATGTCTCTGTTGCAATACGGTACTATGCCCAAGACAAATTTACCCACGCGCACAATAAATAAATAAATAATAATAAATAAATAGTAGTGTGTACCTGTAGCAGGGGGTTATGGGTAGTAGTGTGTACCTGTAGTGGGGGGTTGTGGGTAGTAGTATGTACCTGTAGCAGGGGATTATGGGTAGTAGTGTGTACCTGTAGCAGGGGGTTATGGGTAGTAGTGTGTACCTGTAGCAGGGGATTATGGGTAGTAGTGTGTACCTGTAGCAGGGGATTATGGGTAGTAGTGTGTACCTGTAGTGGGGGGTTGTGGGTAGTAGTGTGTACCTGTAGCAGGGGATTATGGGTAGTAGTGTGTACCTGTAGCAGGGGATTGTGGGTAGTAGTATGTACCTGTAGCAGGGGGTTATGGGTAGTAGTGTGTACCTGTAGCAGGGGGTTGTGGGTAGTAGTGTGTACCTGTAGCAGGGGGTTGTGGGTAGTAGTGTGTACCTGTAGCAGGGGGTTGTGGGTAGTAGTGTGTACCTGTAGCAGGGGGTTGTGGGTAGTAGTGTGTACCTGTAGCAGGGGGTTGTGGGTAGTAGTGTGTACCTGTAGCAGGGGGTTGTGGGTAGAAGTGTGTACCTGTAGCAGGGGGTTGTGGGTAGAAGTGTGTACCTGTAGCAGGGGATTGTGGGTAGAAGTGTGTACCTGTGTGTTTTGATTCTATAGCAGGGGATTATGGGTAGTAGTGTGTACCTGTAGCAGGGGATTGTGGGTAGTAGTGTGTACCTGTAGCAGGGGATTATGGGTAGTAGTGTGTACCTGTAGCAGGGGATTGTGGGTAGTAGTGTGTACCTGTGTGTTTTGGCGTTCTGGCGGTGCCGGGCGGGAGTGGTCTGTAGCAGGGGATTGTGGGTGGTAGTGTGTACCTGTGTGTTTTGATTCTATAGCAGGGGATTATGGGTAGTAGTGTGTACCTGTAGCAGGGGGTTGTGGGTAGTAGTGTGTACCTGTAGCAGGGGGTTATGGGTAGTAGTGTGTACCTGTGTGTTTTGGCGTTCTGGCGGTGCGGGGTGTCGGGCGGGCGTGGTCTGGGTCTGGAGAAGCTGAGCCAGCTGCTGTTTCTGCATCTGGGCCAGCTGCAGCTGATGGGTCTGGTACTGCTCCTCCGTGATGCAGACTGACGGGAGAGAGAGACCAGTACGGTGGGTGAGACACAGCAGAGAGAGAGACCGGTACGGTGGGTGAGACACAGCAGAGAGAGAGACCGGTACGGTGGGTGAGACACAGCAGAGAGAGAGACCGGTACGGTGGGTGAGACACAGCAGAGAGAGAGACAGGTACGGTGGGTGAGACACAGCAGAGAGAGACCGGTACGGTGGGTGAGACACAGCAGAGAGAGACCGGTACGGCGGGTGAGACACAGCAGAGAGAGACAGGGGCATAGCAGGTTAGACACAGCAGAGGGAGACAGGGGCATAGCAGGTTAGACATGGCAGAGAGAGAGACAGGTGCACGTCCATGAATAAACACAGAAGGTTATGGACCTCACTTCTCTAGTGTTGGGCCCAATGGAAGCTGCTCAGCTCACTCAAGTCAGGTAAGCATTCGAGTATTGATGAGGCTGAATATACTTGATTGCCAATGTGCAAGGATATTATTTTGTATGACGAAAGTTTCTTAATTAAGAATTCTAAGACATTTTGCCAGAGACAGACAGGGTGGTTTAGACAGACAGAGAGGGTGGTTTAGACAGACAGAGACAGAGAGATACAAAGAGAGACAAAGCAGATAGACAGACAGGGTGGGTTAGACAGACAGAGAGACAGACAGGGTGGTTTAGAGTTCCTTGTCTTTGAAATTGAGTTTAACATGTTTTTGAATGATTTTTCAAGGTGCCCATCCACATCCATTGTATGACCTAAACGGTGGTAGAGCAATTATCAGACTTTCTCAAAAGTGCTAGTTTTGTCAACGTTTTGATCTGAACCATTGTATATGATCATAAGTAACCTTAAAACAGGGCTAAACATGCATTTTCCCTTTACTACTCCTTTAAGAACCCATTGCATTTTAGGCTATTCTTGCACTTTGCCTTCAGCGCTAGATGATGCTCTTAGTCACTTGTTTTAGAAAGGAGATGCGCTTGTGAGTTCCGGCAAGTAGTAGTACACTGACTTCCTACGTTAAATGCAATTACTGTAAGTTGCTTTGGATAAAAGCATCAGCTAAATGACTGTAATGTAATGTAACATAGCTAGCAGCAGCAGGCTGAATCATCACTACAGCCCAGCCCTGCCCAGCGTGACAGGGACAGTATTATAGTATGGGTGTGTTGTGTTTCTGGAACCCAGGCTGGATGACAGTGTGTGTTCCCACAGAGCTGCTGGGAGAGGAACACAGTCTGGAGGACACCAACACTGATTGGACGACGGCGTGACTGACCAGCTCACCTACTGTGGTGTAGAGCATCTAATCCATCTAATAAAGTATTTTAGATTGCTATTCTGTATTTTAGATTGGTATTCTCGCACTTTGCCTTCAGCACTACATTATGCTCTTAGTCACTTGTTTTAGAGAGAAGATGCACTTGTGAGTTCTGGCGAGTATTAGTACACTGACTTTTCCTACGTTAAAGGCAATTATTGTTAGTCGCTTTGGATAAAAGCATCTGTTAAATGGCTGTAATGTAATGTAATCCCAGTTCAAGTAAACAGTAAACACAGTAAAGTAAAGTAAAAAAGTAAAGTAAACTCAGCCGCTCGTCCCAGCAGGTATGAACAGGATCTGACCTGAGGAGAGGGTCTTGGTGTTGAGTGGCGCTGCTCCGGCCAGCCTGCTGTAGAGGGAGGTTCTGCCGGGTCTCTCCCCCTCGCCGGGCTGCTCCTGGGCGGGCCGCGGCCCGAAGCACCGCCACCTCAGCGCCTGGATGTTGCTCAGGATGTCGGCCAGGGAGGAGGCGGCAGCGGCGGCGGCCGAGCCCGGGGAGGGCGTGGCTCTGTGGGGGTGCGAGGAGGAGGAGGAGGAGGACGAGGAGTCCGGGAGGTCTGGAGCCCCGGGTCTGGGCAGGGAAGCCAGGACGTCCGGGTCCAGCTGCTTCAGCACGCCGTCCGCGTCTGCCGACGCGCGGTCCAGTAACACCCTGAGAGGACGAGGGAGAGAGAGGACGACGTGATTGGCCAGGACGCTCGTCTCGTCATTCTCAGTTCTCTGAGCTACGGGGTTCTATTCCCAGCGTTCCAAACAGAGAAACAGAAACCAGGGTTCCCACTCCAGGTCAAAGGTCAAATTCCCAAATTCTGTTCCCTGACTCTCAATGACTAAAAAGCAGAATTTCTATGACCTGTAATGACCTGGAAAAACTGTTGAAGAGCGGTAAGGGGATAAACGGGCGGCGAAAAATCAAGTAAACGTAACAACCACTCACGCAATACAGGAAACGTGAAATAACACCATTAAGAAAAATACTGCACGGAATATACCACATTTTGATAAATACCAACTAAAATTCAAACATGCTACAAAGAAAATTCCCTGATATCCCATGACGCGGCTTAAAACATGATCCAATCCCCGGACTTTCCATGCTTGGGAGGGGCAGTGTAAAACCCCACGATATTCCCGAAATTCCACGATATTCCAGAAATTCCCAAACCAGAAGAGACGGTGAGAAGCTGTTTGGGAGGTGGAAGGAAGGAGGTGGGGGCGCTAGTTTACCTGCCCCCCCGGCCCACGCGGCGGCGCGCCAGCCCCAGGCAGCGGCGTGGCACAGACAGGACGGTGAGCGAGTGGCGGTGGCGCAGCGCGTCCAGACCCGCCAGCTCGGGGTGCTCCCACAGCGGCACGCCGCTCTGGTCCGCCGGAGGCTGCAGAGAGAAGAACCGGCCGTTAGCCTAGCTGCTACGAACGCGCCCCAACGCCTATCACATCACCAGAGAGCGCTGTGTGGAGAATGTGAGGGTTCGAGAGGGGCGGACCTCAGATGACATTACTGAGTGTGTTGATGATGATGGCTCTGGTTTGATGAGACTTACGGCCTGGTACTGACACCCTGCTTTCCTCCTGAACGCAAACACCCCGTCGGGGTCGTTCTCCTCGTCTGGCTCCGATGGGGGAGACTGGAGGAACAAGCCAACACGACGCATTAAACACGCCGAATAACTGCACAAATACACGTTTGTTTGTTTGTTTGTTTGTGTGTTTGCTTGTTTGTTTGTTTGTTTGTTTGTATGTATGTATATATAGTATATAATATGACTTAAGTCCAACCCCAGAGACACATGACCTAGGCCAATCTATGTCCGTAGCGTTTGCACTCTTACTCTCTTTGGCCCCCTGACTACCCCCATCATGAGGCTGCCGTGAGGAGCTACTGACCAGGGGCGGGTAGTCGTCCTCCCCGGAGCTGTGGAAGTCGTACTGCTTGATGTCGGCCTTGTTGATGGTGTACTGGCTGGGGGGCCGGCCGGGGCGCCGGGGGGGGTACAGCAGCTTGTCCCGCTTGGTGTACTTCTTCTTTGGTCGGACGAAGTTGAAGGGAGCCTCCTCCCTCGCAGAGACGTGGTGGGGGAGGCCGGACTTGTGCGTCTGAGGGAGACGGGACAGATGGAGAGAGAGTTAGTAGTTAGTTAGTGGTAGTGGTTGATAGTGATGGTAGTGGTTGATAGTGATGGTTGATAGTGATGGTAGTGGTTGATAGTGAAGGTTGATAGTGATGGTAGTGGTTGATAGTGAAGGTTGATAGTGATGGTAGTGGTTGATAGTGATGGTAGTGGTTGATAGTGATGGTAGTGGTTGATAGTGAAGGTTGATAGTGATGGTAGTAGTTGATAGTGAAGGTTGATAGTGAAGGTTGATAGTGAAGGTTGATAGTGATGGTAGTGGTTGATAGTGATTGATGATAGTGATGGTAGTGGTTGATAGTGATGGTAGTGGTTGATAGTGAAGGTTGATAGTGATGGTAGTAGTTGATAGTGAAGGTTGATAGTGATGGTAGTGGTTGATAGTGAAGGTTGATAGTGATGGTAGTAGTTGATAGTGAAGGTTGATAGTGATGGTAGTGGTTGATAGTGAAGGTTGATAGTGATGGTAGTGGTTGATAGTGATGGTAGTGGTTGATAGTGATGGTAGTAGTTGATAGTGATTGATGATAGTGATGGTAGTAGTTGATAGTGAAGGTTGATAGTGATGGTAGTAGTTGATAGTGAAGGTTGATAGTGATGGTAGTGGTTGATAGTGAAGGTTGATAGTGATGGTAGTGGTTGATAGTGATGGTAGTGGTTGATAGTGATGGTAGTGGTTGATAGTGATGGTAGTGGTTGATAGTGATGATAGTGGTTGATAGTGATGGTAGTGGTTGATAGTGAAGGTTGATAGTGATTGATGATAGTGATGTTAGTAGTTGATAGTGATTGATGATAGTGATGTAGGCCCTTACCTTGGTCTTGATCTCAGCTTTGTGGCGGTTGCCGTTGGTGAGGACGATGGGAGCGGCGTACACAGGCTTCTCAGCCAGAGGCACCGTCACCTCGTTGAGAACCTCGCCTGTGAAGTCCCCCATCTGATACCTGCAAGGCACAGAGACACCATGATAGTACAACCACAAGCTGTTCTGATACCTGCAAGGCACAGAGAGACCATGATAGTACAACGACAAGCTGTTCGCAGCTGGTCATCGCTCACGCTGAGCAGCAGGCTGAGGAGAGCTGCTCCTCATTAGCACTGAGACTGCAGAGTAACAACGAGGTGAGAAGTGAAATCAATCACCCTACGGGACGTCTGTTGTTCCGTCACAGCGCCCCCTGCTGGGCTACACCATGGTAAAACAAGCGCTCTACACTCACACTCTCCTTCCCATCTATAGCCATGTTTCCATCCACACGTTTTATGCGAATTAAGTTATATCGAATTAAAAATGCCTCATGGAAACAGTAAATATTCGATTAAAAGTCATGAAAATCGACAAAACGTTTGTACTGTCGATCTCGTCGGATTTTCTCTTGTTCGACAAAAGTCTTTTGTGATAAATGCTTTATCCGATTTAAAGCTCTTAGATGGAAACGCACGTTCACCGGCTTTATTCACATTCATATTTTAGCGATCCTCACATAAGTGGATGGAAACATGGCTACCGTGAGGGCGGGGCGTAAGAGCTCGGGGCGGTCCCACTGCTCTCCCCCTCACTGTCTCTCCCCCTCACTGTCTCTCTCTCCCCCTCACCGTCTCTCCATCACCTCCAGGGTGAGGTGCAGCATCTCTCTCTTCAGCTTCTCCCTGCGCTTGATCATCTCCAGGATGGTGACGGTGCGGCTGAACTCTCTCCTCAGCTTCAGCATCTTCTCGTAGGACGCCTCGTCGTTCTTACGGTTCTGGACGGGGCAGAGGATCCATATGAGACCTGGTCTGACAGATACCCTGGAGCTAAGAAAGACCGGGAAGCTAAACCTATACGTGCTAAACCTAGACGTGCTAAACCTATACGTGCTAAACCTATACGTGCTAAACCTATACCTGCTAAACCTATACGTGCTAAACCTATACATGCTAAACCTATACCTGCTAAACCTATACGTGCTAAACCTATACGTGCTAAACCTATACATGCTAAACCAATACGTACTAAACCTATACGTGCTAAACCTATACATGCTAAACCTATACATGCTAAACCTATACGTGCTAAACTTATACGTGCTAAACCTATACGTGCTAAACCTATACGTGCTAAACCTATACGTGCTAAACCTATACGTGCTAAAACTATACGTGCTAAACCTATACATGCTAAACCTATACGTGCTAAAACTATACGTGCTAAACCTATACGTGCTAAACCTATACCTGCTAAACCTATACGTGCTAAACCTATACCTGCTAAACCTATACGTGCTAAACCTATACATGCTAAACCTATACGTGCTAAACCTATACGTGCTAAACCTATACGTGCTAAACCTATACCTGCTAAACCTATACGTGCCATGTCAGGGATTCTGCCCTTAACGTCTACGGGTGAGAGAATATGAGAACAAATGTACATCAGCTACTGTATACTGTATATAGAGGCATGAATTCACCAAACCTTACACATTCAACATGATTCAGAAAGGCAGAGGCTGCTGGGAGAGTTCTAGGATGTTGAACCATCCTCCCTCTTAAGCACCTATTGTATTTTAGATTGCTATTCTGTATTTTAGATTGCTATTCTGTATTTTAGATTGCTATTCTGTATTTTAGATTGCTATTCTTGCACTTTGGCTTCAGCACTAGATTATGCTCTTAGTCACTTGTTTTAGAAAGGAGATGCAATTTTGAGTTCTGAAAAGTAGTAGTACTTTGGCTTTTCCTGCGTTAAATGTAGGGCTGCACGATTATGACAAAAGATAATTGCGATTATTTGCTCCAAAATGGTAATTGCGATTAATATTTAATATATAATATGAATATATAATAACCAAAATGTTCCCAAATCACGGACGTTGATCCCTTTCTTGTTACTAACTCACTGACCTCGTTTTCGCTCATTTTTTCACTACTCACGGCTGCAGGTACTTTTGTGACACTTGTCTTGACCTACTGCTGTCTGTCTTCTCTGGGAAATTGCTGCACACAGCCACTCAGCGGGAACGCATGTGATTGGTCAGACAGCATAAGCGCCTGTGATTCGTCTGTGTAGTCCTAGCACACTCAATTCAAAGCAAAATTATTAATCACATTAATTGCGGCCTTTTGCGATTAGTTAATCGCGGAGGTCATAATCGCGATGTCGGTTAATTCACGATTAATTGTGCAGCCCTAGTTCAATGCAATTATTGTTAGTCGCTTTGGATAAATGACTTATGTAATGTAAAGAGAGGCATGAATGAACCAATCAGTCACAGAGAGTGGTAGAGGGGAGAGAGGTGCTGTAGACGGGTTGGTTGACGGGTCGTTGGGGTCGAAGGTGACTCACCTTCCTGGTCTGCA
>NC_140242.1:28806780-28846780 GCF_949987555.1 Borostomias antarcticus
CATGCATGGAGAAATCATGCAATACAACATGCATGGAGAAATCATGTAATACAACATGCATGGAGAAATCATGCAATACAACATGCATGGAGAAATCATGCAATACAACATGCATGGAGAAATCATGCAATACAACATGCATGGAGAAAATCATGCAATACAACATGCATGGAGAAATCATGCAATACAACATGCATGGAGAAATCATGCAATACAACATGCATGGAGAAAATCATGCAATACAACATGCATGGAGAAATCATGCAATACAACATGCATGGAGAAATCATGCAATACAACATGCATGAAGAAATCATGCAATACAACATGCATGAAGAAATCATGCAATACAACATGCATGAAGAAATCATGCAATACAACATGCATGGAGAAATCATGTAATACAACATGCATGGAGGAATCATGCAATACAACATGCATGGAGAAATCATGCAATACAACATGCATGGAGAAATCATGCAATACAACATGCATGAAGAAATCATGCAATACAACATGCATGAAGAAATCATGCAATACAACATGCATGAAGAAAGCATGCAATGCTTCTGACTTTCTGTCAAATACACCGAAACGACCCAAGCACACATTCTACATTACTCTTCCCTGTACCAGATCCCACTTTACCTCATTGATCAATGAACTGTCTACATGTTTTCCCATTTGTTTGTGAGAGGGCAAGCATTTGGCCTAAGGTACCATGTATTGCTGCTACAAAAGTTCTACCAATTTATCTCACACCATTGATGTAGATGAGTAGACTACATTTCCTATCACCTACAAGTGGGGACATCAAAGATAGTCTGGTAGCCTAGGTGTCGACTAAGGTGACACATCTAAGCCATTTATACTAGGATACATGGGACACTATTCTCCATAATGTCACCAATGCTGGTGTTCCAATTAGTAGTCGGATGTGTCAGACAGCGAAAGGTCAGATATTTGCCTCCTATTCTCAGTCATTCATTGCTTGCCTAGTTTCATCCGATCCAAGTAAGTGAAGGAGAGAATCTGATGAAGATTAAGAGCATACAACACCATACCATTGATAGAATATGTCGTTTTATTACAAAATTAATGCAATACTTTGTTAGATTTGAAATCCCTTTGGAACAGACATCATGAAAGGATCTTGAACAAAACATGATAGCAACCCTTCACTGCCCATTAGTTCAGGCACAGTTATGACATTCTGCCATAGAGAAACACATTAAATGCTACAATATTTTGAGATAAGACTAGACTTAAAACAAAACATCAATCACAAAAGATGTTGCCATTTTGCTGCAACATCTTGCAGATGTTACAATACAAAACTACTTACAAAGCATACCACATTTCTTTACAAATAACCACCTCCACCCAACCGGTCAAAGTCTCTTGAGATGAGAAAAGAAAATGCTGGTCACTCAGCACCAACTAAATCAGTTGAAAGGAAGACCAGCCTGGTGTTAATAGCACACGGCATACACAGAAACAAATCATAACACATGAATATGTCTATAGGCTGAGGTGTTCACTTTTTCACCAAGAGAGCAGAATGTTTGTTCAGACAGTCATTCATGATCACCGCAATAAAACAAAACATCTGGAGCAGAAGCAGGATAAAACTATGGGAAGACGTTAAAAACTCACATTTAATACAACAGTCATTTCATGATTGATACTCATACAAGGGTATTTTGCGATTCTAATGATACCCAAGCACATTATGTTGTGGAATAGATCGATGTGGTACAGTAGGTTCTCCACTCCTGTTCAAAATCCAACATAACAAGCAATTATATACCTAGCAACTTGCTGAATGACAAGACTTCAGCAGAATTCGAGAAAAATTGTGAAATGGAGCAGATGAAACCAATGTTAACCATCTATACATTGTTGATGACAATCACTAACACGGGATGCTCAAGTCTATAACTTAGGGATGCCACATAATTTAACTGTAAATTTTCATGTTTAAATTTTAAATATGTATTTAGACGACAATCATCCAAAAGTTTACCCTTAAATTAAATATGGGTAAAAGAAAGTGAAGATTGCCTACAGATTACTTACATTAGTAAGTAAAAAAAAAAAAAAAAAACTGTATACTTGACAAACATCAATGATGTCCAGAAATGTATATTTCTTTAAACACAAATATATCAATTTAATATTACATTAACTGAATATACATTTACTGTCTCTTTCTTTGTTCTGGAGAAAAATATAATACTCTAAGGCTTTTCAGAGTGTTCAACTCTTGTTAGTATTATTGCTAAACATCGTATCTCCAAATAAATATGGGATTCATTTATAAATAAATTACAAGTGCAAAAGAAACCAAAACCCTTTAAATAAAAATATAAGGCCACTAAAAATAGACTCTAGAGGTAATAGAAACGAAAATGCCAACTCTGACAAAGAGTAGCTTTGGCAGATAAGAGTTGTGATGCGATATCGACTGAGGATCCAATCAAAGGTAACTTTAATACTTTCTTGGGCCATTTAAACTCATATTGAAGGAAGAAGAAACTAAGGTATTTACTGATATTCTATTCTGCACCTATTATGTGCAGCTCATAATACTATTAAGGCGTTTTGACCCATCAAATGACTAAAATTGTGTTTAATACTGTAAAGTTCAAGATGATTTTGTACACATTAACAGCTTTCATACTTCATGTGCCCTCCACATCTTAACATTTTTATAAATTAAATATTATTGGCAAACCACCACATTTTCAAAATTAAGTTTATGCTGAATTACTTATTTTAGTATAACACACATATGTCTAGATTTTATGCTTTTGAAAATGTACACAAACACTCATACTCAAGTTTTTTTTTTTGCAGATGTAACAGGAAATCTGTATTATCAAAAATATTCTGAGAAAATAAATATTACTTTGGGAATACAAATAACAATTTCGTAATTTAAGAGGAATATTTTAGGCCCCTTCCCTAAATGGCTTTTTCTTTTGTTGAACAATATAGTTACAGTAAATACATTCAAAAGCAAGGATCAAATAAGGAAACATGCAGGTTTAGTGAGTGGAGGTATCTGCATGCTTTATGCTCTGATAGAAAATCAATCTACCCTCAAATCTTCCAATTTACTTCACTTGAGAATTAATAGGCATAAAGAAATGAAATACACCCAGTCACATGGTTTTAAGTGAAACCAAAGGAAGAACCGCTTTGATATGTACATTTGACAACTTTATATATACAATTGAGCCGACTCATCCATGATATAACACTGAACGATAATCACAATTAATTCAAGAACATAAGGGGTTTCCTATGTACATACTCTCAAATGCATCCGATATTCATACTGACTAGTTTTCATAGAATGGTTCAGTATCTCAAAGGAGCCAGATCAAAACTATAGTCTGCAGCTAGAAAACTCTTTAATGACTTGAGCTGTCTGTCTGAGCGATGGTCGTGGTGAAGGAGTGTTGGGCTGCTTGGCTCTTTCTTACTGTCAAGCGCCCCTAGCAGGAAGTAACAGTGCAGACTAACAGACAGGGACACGCTGGAGAAGCAGCTCCACACATTCACTGTCATCTAGAGATCTTCCTCCTCTTGGGTTTGGGGGTCTTGGGCTGTCTGTCTCTCTGGGACATCTGGAGTACCTCAGGATAGACAAGAGAACATCACCTTTACATGTCTCATCAATCAATCAATCAATCAATCAATCAATCAATCAATCAAAGCTTTATTTGTATAGCGCATTTCATACCTAGAGGCAACACAATGCGCTTTACAGAGAACAAGGGAGGTGGGCATACGACCCACTCTCTACATATTCCAGAGGGAAGCAAAAAAAACAGCATCACCCAGGGGCCAGAAAAGTAAGCTGTAAAAATTCTTCCCTGACCCCTCAACGAGGCGATCGAGCAAGATCCTGGAATAGCATGCTGATTAAATCACACACATGGCATGTCAAAATCATGATGATATATAGCTAACGAATAGGGCTGGGTATCGAGTCGAATTTCAAGAATCTATTCGATTCCGATTCACAAGATTTGGAATCGATTATCACGATTCAATTCGATTCAATATCGATTCGGTTAGTGTTACTAAAACCTTTTTTTTTTTTTTGCTGTCACCTTAATTACATGACTGCCAAGTTATGCAACACATCAATACTAGCGCTGGGTATCGATACTGATTTCCAAAAATGAATGAATGAATGAATCATTAAATGAATTAATGAACTATTCATTCCTTCATTTATTCATTAAATAAAAGATCGATTTTGGGATTCATGAATCGATTCTGAATCATTTGATTCAGAATCGATTCAGAATTGAAAGAGCACGTTTTTAGACACCTGGATACTCACATTGCCTGTCAGTTTGTCCAGCTCACTCATTGCATCCTGAATAGCCGCCTCCAAGTGCTGATTCAGCTCCAAACCGCTGTGAGAGAGACAGAGCCCACTGTAACCGCTTCTTAAAGGTACCCAATGAAACGTGAATCAAAACAATCCGTTCTTTGTTTATTTTCGAAATTCTTCAATTATATGGTTCCTTGTAGTCTAATAAACATGTTGAATCACTTGAATGTCTTTCCTACCTTGTAATTTCTTCGCAAAATGATATTTAGCTAATGTTTTGAAAACAACAAAGATATGTGAAACGTCACTATTATGTGCTCCGCGTATTGACGCAATGACGTAGTACGCGATTTTCGGGGACCACCTTCTCAAATTTGCTCTAGAGCGCATACTAGTGGTCAAAAACTACATTGGGTACCTTTAATGAACGCATATGCAGTATTGGATAAGCTGGTAAGGATGTGGATTTGAACGGGGACTTACTTCCTGTGTATCTTGTTTGCTTTGTGTAGAGCCTCCAGGTCCTCCGCCAGCGTCCTGTGGAGCTTCTCCGACTCCACCTGAGGACGACAACACAACAACGCCATAGGGTCATGTCATAGAATTTACAATTGGCCTCAAGACCTTTCTATTCCAAACACCTTAAACCTTTGTCCAACCGTTCACATAGCTGTGCTAACCTACAGGATGGCCTCCAGGAGGTCCACACACCTAGAAATCTGTCTACACCAGAATAACCATCCTTTGTCCCTTTGTCTCCAAGAAATTGCCGCCTTTTCCCATGTCACATGTCTGTATTCTCGGCCACGCCTGCCATTTCATATGACGTACAATGGGTTAGCCAATCCAGCCTGGAAGCGCCGTACCTGTGTTTTGCTTGAATATAAGGCAGCACAAGATCAGGAGGCTTCACTTCTTTCTGTTGAACCACTCTGTGTTTTATCATGAGGTCCTTTTGCAATCGTATTGTTTTCTTAATAAATCTGACTGAACCTTTTTTGTGCGAACCTTGGCAAATCCTTTATTTTTGACTTAAGATCAAAACTTCTACAACAGTCACGACAACTGCACGGCCAGGCGAACAAAGTCCACCTAACTCGTCCACACAGTCCAGAGACACTGACGTTCTAGAAAGGTGTGTCCAGTATTTCATATCAGGCATTACAAAAGTGAAATGAAAGGTCCGTCTGATTTTGACGTCCAGTACTTAGTATAAAAGGCTCTATTTTTATCAAAAATATCCATATTGTTTTAAGGCTCAGTAAACAGTGCAGGGGTCAGAGGTCAGGGGTCAAAGAGAGAGAACAGAGAGACCCTGTTTAACCTAGTGGTGTCTTTGTGAGAGAAGCTTAAAGGAGTTTGCATGACTCAGGCTAATGTCATGACTTCATTTCACACTTCTTAGTCATTACGACCCAACCAATGCTAACCCTATTATCTAAAGACCAACTGGCATTAAACTTTAATTAACAGAAGGGAATCCTATTAATTTCAAATTATATTAAACATTGCTTATTCATGTCCACCTCTGCAGAACCGGCCTGCTCCTGCACTACAGCAAAATAAAACCTGCTCCAAAACTTCTGTCTCATGTGGCTTGAGACAGAAATAAGTAGCTTTCCATAACAGGGCGGCTGTAGCTCAGTTGGTAGAGTGGGTCGTTTAATGATCGAAGGGTCAGTGGTTCGAATCCCAGCTCTGACTGTCCACATGTCGAAGTGTCCTTGAGCAAGACACCTAACCCCAAATTGCTCCCAATGAGCAGGTTAGCACCTTGCATGGCAGCTACCGCTATTGGTGTGTGAATGTGTGTGTGAATGGGTGAATGAGAGGCCATTGTAAAGCGCTTTGAGTGCCGCTAAGGTGGAAAAGCGCTATATAAGTGCAGTCTATTTTCCATAACACTTTTAGCCAACATCTCCCTTCTTTCCAGATGTCCCTGTTTGATTACCTGAAGACAAGCACTGGGAAACAACAAGCTAAGCACAGAAGTTAGTGAATACATGTACGCAATGTCTGTACACAGACA
This sequence comes from Borostomias antarcticus, assembly GCF_949987555.1. Classification (NCBI taxonomy): domain Eukaryota; kingdom Metazoa; phylum Chordata; class Actinopteri; order Stomiiformes; family Stomiidae; genus Borostomias; species Borostomias antarcticus. The sequence continues at coordinate 28,813,164 of NC_140242.1, forward strand.
GGTGGAGATGGTTTGTTGAAGTGACCTCTGGGATGGTGTCATACCCATAATGCATCATGTTGCCCTCCGTATCTGTCCAAGGCAGAAGAGGATGTTTTTGAATGCAGAACAGAACAGTGTGTGAGTTCATACCTCTCCATACATACTCTCAAAATAATATCTGGATGAATGTCTTTCAGGCCTACATGAATACAGCGTACCTTACTTGATTTGACATGTTTACTTATTAGACTACAGCGCAGCCATGTGTACTTATTAGACTACAGCGCAGCCATGTGTACTTATTAGACTACAGCGCAGCCATGTGTACTTATTAGACTACAGCGCAGCCATGTGTACTTATTAGACTACAGCGCAGCATCATATGAAGGAAAACTGAGGAGAAAAAGTGTCCCGAGGTTCGAGACCACAGTTCCTAAATGTGCAACGAATCACGGTCAATGTCACAGGAACGATCACACACACAATAGTCTCACCTTGCCTTGTATGCTGTTAAGCACACCGGGGAGGTACATGTGCCCCTCGCCCCCCATCTTCTCTGGCCAGGGGGGGACGCCTTTGCCCTGGCCCCCCCAGAGCAGCTCGCCGGCGTGCTGGGTCCTGGGCTTGTGGTGGAGCCCGTCGGCAGAGAAGAGTGGGTCTGGAGGCCCCGGGTCCTCCTCGCTGCTCCGGCTCCTAATCTCAGAGGTGCTGGGGGCGAGGTGCCCGTTTAGGTGGCCGTTATAATGCCCGTTGTAGTGGCCGTTCGGGTGTCCGTTCATGTGGCCGTTGTAGTGAGCGTAGTCCCTGATGAAGGTAGTGTCTGGGCTGGGGAAGCCTCTCGGGGTCTGGAGGTGTTTGGGGAGGGCCCTTCCTGGAGGGACGCCTCCTCCACCATTCATGTGGGCGAACAGGCTGTTTCTGGGGTACATGCTGTTGAACTGGGGCGGGGCGTGGTCCTGGGGGTCTGTGTTGGGATGAGCTTTGGGCCTCTCCAGGTAGAAGCCGTTTCTGTTCAGGTCCAAGGAGCATTGATGGGGGAGCGGATCGCCGCACCACGGCGCCGGTTCCTGGAGCTCCGCCTCCCTCGCCCACTGCCTCCTCTGGCTGCCGCGCCGGGGGGCTCGGAAGCGGACGGGGGCTCCCGCGGCGCCCGGGGAGGCGCTGGTCTTCTCCGGGTTCTTGCGGGGCCGGCCTACCCTGGACTGGCGGCGCTCGGCCTCCTGGGGGAAGGAGCGCAGCGGGCCGTGGATGACGGAGTTGGCCGCGTGGGAGAGGGGCTCGCCGACGACGGGGTCGGAGAACGCGCCGACGCTGGCCATCGACGTGATGACGCTGGAGGTGGTCTTGCTGGCTGCGCCCGCCGGCGCCCGCGGGGCGGCCTGGTACTCTGGCTTGGCTTGGTGTGGCGCGGCGGGCGGGAGCATGACGCCCGGCCGACTGATCACCGTCCTGCTGGGGAGGGGGACCCTCTCGGACAAGCCCACCTAGAAAACACAGGAAACAAAGATTGATGGAAAGTCCTTTAGCAGCAATATAGTAGGGCTGCACAATTACGACAAAAGATAATAATTGCGATTATTTGCTTCAAAATGCTAATTGCGATTAATAATTGCGATTAATATATAATATTAATATATAATAACCAAAATGCTCCCAAATCACGGACGTAGATCCCTTTCTTGCTACTAACTCACTGACCTCGTTTTCGCTAATTCTTTCACTACTCACGGCTGCAGGTTCTCTTGTGACACTTGTCTTGCCCTACTGCTATCTGTCTTCTCTGTGAAATTGCTGCGCACAGCGCACTCAGCGGGAACGCATGTGATTGGTCAGACAGCATGGTGTGTTCTCTCCACCTGCACTTGTAGTTTCTTGGTGTACTGCCTTTTTTTTTTTTTTATTGTCTGTTTTTCAGCTTTTTTATATTCAGCACTTAGAGTTGCACTTTCTGTATGACTTGTGCTGTATAAATAAAGTTGATTGATTGATTGATTGATTGATTGATGGTCACCGGTCGGATGTGGATATCGCGCGGCCTGACCTGGAAGTTCTGCAGGAGGCTGTCCATGGGGTTGGACGAGGGTCCGTCGGCGTGGGGGGCCAGCGCGCCGTGCTGCCCCTGCAGGGGGAGCCGGCCCTGGGCGGGAGGCTGGCCCCGGTTAGGAGGCTGGCCCAGGGGGGGAGGCTGGCCCAGGGGGGGAGGCTGGCCCTGTGCGGGAGGCTGGCCCCGGGTGGGAAGCTGGCCCAGGGGGGGAGGCTGGCCCAGGGCTGGAGGCTGGCCCCGGTTGGGAGGCTGGCCCCGGATGAGCAGCTGCTGGGTGTGGCTACTCCGGAGCAGAGACTGCAGACTGTCCTCCTGAGCCTGTCTTAGATCACAGCTCAGAGAACCGCTCTCGCCTGGGGGGGGGGGAGAAGGGGGGGGGAGAGGGAGGGGGGCGTAGGGGAGATACAAACGGAGAGGGGGGGAGTTATGACCTGCGAGAGAGAAGGGATCAGAGAGGGAGAGAAGGAGAGGGAGACCTGATCTGAGAGCAGTCCTGCCCCGGGCTAATCTGGAGGTGGACATATCACTGGTCAGTTTGTGTGAGGAGGAGCGTCAGAGTCAGGGGACGACAGCGCTTAAATAATAAATACATCTGAGGACATCGTCCCAAATAAGATGACGTCAGCAAATACACAGTGGTCTAGTAAAGACAGCGTGGGTATAAACCTAGGGCTCGTTAACTGACGAGGTGCTGATTGGACGAATGAGGAAACAAAGCAACAGACGATGTGGAATATGAGAAATAAAAGCTGTGTTTTTAGAACCGAACACCGGTGTGCCAGCTGTGGTTCCATCAGCTGGGTTCTCCCTGACCTCCGGGTGACCTGTGACCACCTACAGCCCTGACCTCCGGGTGACCTACAGCCCTGCTAGATAACGTACCGCCCTGGAGAGACGCTTCAATTGAAGAGACATCGATGGGGAGATATTAAAGACACACACCCCTACAATACCAGCCTACCAGTCTCATAGGGGACATCCGTATCTTACCGTACCGCTCAACAGCGCGTCTGCAGGTGGATACAGGGCAAGGCAAGTACAAGGGAGTAGCAACCGACAGTGACACAATTAAGAAGGGTGGGCTATTGCTAGTGAAAACAAAAATGTTCATTGACAAAGCAGATGACAAACCTCAAACAAAGTAGCCACCATGATCCGCTAACTTGCTTTCGGAGGACATTGGCTGAATCCACAGAGCTTGGACACGAAGTGAAAGTGATCATTTGTGTGGAGCTCCTGTATTGGAACAGAAAGGCATCCATGTTTATGAATGTGGGGTGTGTCTGTGTCACGAGAAGGGAACTGTATATCCAGGCACAACGGCTCCCTGGCCAATTACCAATGGAGAATCTACATCTGCTGTAAAAAAAAAAAAAAGAAATGCATCAAAGTCCAAATATCATTATATGTCAGGTGTATACACACAGTCAACTCCTGGTGGATGCAAATCAGATCAGTCTTATTAAAATCTTCAGCAGTCCAGAAGTAATTTGTATGAATGAGAAAGCTTGTGCCTCGGGCGAGTTCTTTACCACTCAAAAACACTCCTCTCAAGACTCCGGCGCAGCGCGTGGATCGATGCTACGCGCCGTCTTGTTTACTAGAGCGGGCGCTCTGTCATTGTGTGTGACCTCTTTCCAGCCCAGTCTTTCCCAGAGACGAGGGAATGTAAGGTTACTAGCGGCCGGCTCGACGACGCGGACAGCAACATCAGCCAAGAGGACGCGGTCATCTGACACGCGAACCGGTGACGCGTGGTTAGTGGCTCTGGGGGGGCTCCGTCACAGACTGTCACCCTTGGCAAAGCAGATGCCCGCGGGCCAGAGGACCTGCCATGGGGGTGGTCTCCGTGCTCTCTGGGACACGGAGGGCTCTGGACTGTCCACAAGGCCGGGTGGACGCAATTAGAAGAGTCTTACATATACAGGTGCATCTCAGAAAAGTAGAATATTGTGAAAAAGTCCATTCTTGGACTCTTATTCTCCTTTAGACTGTATTTTGTATGTCCCTATGCTGTATTGTATTCTCAATTGTATGGTTGTGTGTGTGTAGTACTATCATGTACGCTCTATTCTATTTTGAGTTGTAATTATATTGTGTCTCAACTCATTGTGAGTGGTCCTTAACTTTTTATTATTGCACTTTTGTACTAATGTGATCGATCTATCTATCTATCTATCTATCTATCTATCTATCTATCCATCTATCCTTCTATCCATCTATCCTTCTATCCATCTATCCATCTATCTATCTATCTATCTATCTATCTATCTATCTATCTATCCATCTATCTACCTATCTTCTTGTGTCCAGTATGTTCAGCGTGTTCATTTATACACTCATTACTGAGGGAGCTCCTTTTGCACAAATGACTGCATCAACGTGGAGCAACATGGAGGCAATCAGCCTTGAAATACTTCACTACACGTGTAATGAATCTATAATATATGAAAGTTTCACTTTTTAAATTAAATTATGGAAAATAATGAACTTTCCACAATATTCAAATTTTCTGACATGCACCTGTAAGCCTGATATGGGCTGTGATATGAAGATAATAACCCAGAGTACCTAGTCCTAGTTTTGCTCTTAACACGACTCAACGATCGAAAGCACAATGAGGTAAAATGATAGAAAATAAGCAGAAAACATAACTGAACATTTTCATATTGTTGCCGTCATCCTAGAGGTCTTGCTATAATATGTCCCGTTGGTTCTGACAGGCTGGCCCAGTGGGACCCTCACCTGAACACGGGTCTGGTTCTGAAAACTATCTGAGAGTGAGAGGATGGCAATAACATGGAACATTACTGAATGACAAGAACCCATAGATATAATCATGAAGTATGTTTAGTAATGCAAAATGATGATTACATTTAGCACTATGCAAAAAGATTCAGCAATGATTGCCGGCATGTTTGTTCCTCCTGAATTAGCCGAAATCCATCTTTTAGAAGGACAAAAAACAACAACAAAGGGGTCTAAAACAATCTAATCAAGGCATTTAAATGAAATCAGAATAAAATGAACAATAAAATGCCTTTGGTTATTGTAGGTTATGATCTAATCGTATGCTAAATAGAGAAAGGACATACAACAGGCCACAAGAACAACCTGCATCGAAAATATTTGCTTACTTGGGGTAAAAAAATGCCTTTCGTTCTGTAGTGTATCCAGAGGAAACCGCTGCTTACCTGACTCAGGGAACGCTTGAACACCATTGGACATCATGGGGGGCAACCCCGGCCTGTCTCTGAAGTGGACGTTGCCCTGGGATGGTTTTTGATAGTGTCCGAACTGCTGCCGGTGAGGGCTTGGGTGTCCCATCGGCCCCAGGGCGTCATGTCCGCCGTAGCCCATGGGCCCGAAGCCGCCGGCCACGCCAGGGTCCTGCATCTGGCCCATCTGACCCGGGAAGTGCTCCATGGCGAGGGCGTGGCCCGCGTTACGACCGTCGCTGTGGAAGCTGTGGCAGCCGGAGGCGTCGGTTCTGACCTGGAGCTGGTGGGTCTGGTGGACCTGCAGGTTCTGCATGGCGGACATCTGAGGCGCGGCTTCTTCGAAGAAGGGGGATTTCCCCGAGCGGGCGGGGTGGTGGGCCAGGTGGGCGGGGCCGTTGTGGACGCTCTGGTGGCTCATGGACTGGAGCAGCTGGGCCATGGAGGCGTTGGGGGGCTGGCCCCCCTGCTGAAGACCCCTCCTCATGGGCTCCGGGTAGCCCGAGGACCCCGGGACGCCCATCTGATGCTTCAGGACGTTGAAGGACACGTCTTCGCCACCGCTGACGCCGCCGTCCACCGGCTGTTTCCGCTTGCGGAGCGCCTCCCTCTGCTGCGCCATGAGTTTGTCCCGAAGCGCCGCCCTCCCGCTCTGGCCCTCGACCGGCCCTGGTCCGGCGTTCGGCCCGTATCTGGGGTTTAAAGCGCCGTGCCCGTCGAGGCTTCCGCCGCCTCGGCCGCCGCCCACCAACCCCGGGTGTCCCCCGGCGCCGCCGCTGCCACCCCCCGCCTCCACGCCGCCATCCGCGAGCTTTTGATTGACTAGCTGTGCTTTGGCTGCTGCTGACAGTAGGCTGCTGGCGGGGAAGGAGACGGGGTTCTGGTTGAGCGCCATCGCCCCCTGGTGGTTGCTCTGGAGGACGCTCTCCGGCCCTGGCGGGGGGCACATGGTGCCGGGCTGCCTGCCGAGGCCGCCGCTGACCCCCCCCAGCGGCATGCTGGGAGCGTCCGTCAGGTGGTGCGGCGCGTCCTGCTTGTAGGCGGCGCCCGGGGCGAACGAGGGCCGCGGGGACCCCAGGGAGGCGCGCGGCGACCTGGGGGGAGGGAGCTTGGGACCAGCGCCGCAAGACGCCACGCCGTAGCCCCCGTGCTCCGAGGAGGCGGAGGAGCAGCGCGAGCGGAGCGGAGACTCGTCGGGCCGGAGCGGGCCGGGCGGCGGCGCGTGGGCGGGGGACATGATGGGCGAGGAGGAGAGGGAGGAGGAGGAGGCGGGATGAGGAGGAGGATGAGGAGGAGGAGGAGGGACCCTCTGGCCGTGCCCGACGAGCGCGGACTTTGCGGTCGGTATGGGGAGGTTGCTAGGCAGGGGGACGATGGAGGGGGGGATGTTTACATTCATCGATGGTACCTGAGATTGGGCGGCGAGCGGGAGATTGGACGCGGTCAGAACCAGGACGTCCTGACTGGGGGCTTTGCTGGGGATGGGGTCCAGGATACCCAGGGGGTCCTTCTCGGAGGTCACCTGCTTCTTCTGCAGGATGCAGGGGGGGAGCTGGGGCATGGCGGGGTGGGGCTGGGGCTGCTGGTACTCCATGCCGTGGGAGTAGCCGCAGGGCGAGCGTTGCATGCTGGGGCTTTTGGCGTTGACGCTGGGGGACAGCGGGACGTTAGTCCTCCCCGCCATGGCGCACGAGGGCTGGGCGGCCGACGGCGAGCCGTGGAGCAGCACGCCGGGCGGCGAGAGGGAAGCGAAGCGCTCGCCGTTCACGTGCGCCGGGTCGGGGCTCCTCAGGGGCCCGCGGAAGCCCAGCGAGGAAGGGTCGGGGCTCCTCAGGACCTCGGCCCTCGGGGACGGCGTGGCGTCTCCGTAGAGCGGCGGGCTGAGCAGCACGCCGTGGCGCCCGCGGTACGGCGACCTCTGGGTGCCGTGGTCGCCGCCGGTCATCCTCGTCCTTCCGTGGCACGAGTACGGATCCCTCGGAGGAGGGGACGACAGCTCGTGTTGATAGTACCGCTGACCGGACAAGGACATTTTGTAGGGATTCTTCCCGTCCAGTGCTACAGAGTTGAGGGGACCGTTGTGCAGATTATTCCTTATTGCTTGATGACCCATGGGCCCCACAGACGCAACGCCTGCAAAAACCAACAAACAACAAATTATTATTGTAATTATCTTTTAATATTTGCCTTCCTCTGAGTACTTCTTTTTAATGTTTAATGTTGCGGATGGAAACTAGCTCCTAGCTAAATCCCGCATGTTTACACAGTTATGTACTTGTGTATTGTGCTCATTAATATGCACCGTCCTCACTAAATGAACCAATGAAATAAACAAACAAACCAACGCCGGGATGTTGAGTCCTGAAGCACAGAGCATGACGCGGCAGATAAAGAACGTCTTAAGCACAGAGCATGACACGGCAGATAAAGAAGGTCTTGCGTTGACACCAGGAACCCTGTCCTTACCCTGTCCTACGCTAAAAATAGCTGCCGAATTGAAAGAACACAAAATAAGTATCCGGTTCTGTTTGGTTTGATATGCGTGTTCTACAGTCGCAATTGTGCTTCTCTGTTCTAAATGCGAAAAACAATGCTGACGGGGCAGAAAGCACAGCGGCCCCCATGCTGGGAAAATACTGCACAGACCACAGACCTCTGAGCTGGTGGGAGGACAGGGTCTTATTGGAGGACAGGGTCTTATTGGAGGACAGGGTCTTATTGGAGGACAGGGTCTTATTGGAGGACAGGGTCTTATTGGAGGGACAGGGTCTTATTGGAGGACAGGGTCTTATTGGAGGACAGGGTCTTATTGGAGGACAGGGTCTTATTGGAGGACAGGGTCTTATTGGAGGACAGGGTCTTATTGGAGGACAGGGTCTTATTCTCAGTCCTCTGGGCTGGTGGAGGGACAGGGTCTTATTGGAGGACAGGGTCTTATTGGAGGACAGGGTCTTATTGGAGGACAGGGTCTTATTGGAGGACAGGGTCTTATTGGAGGACAGGGTCTTATTGGAGGGACAGGGTCTTATTGGAGGACAGGGTCTTATTGGAGGACAGGGTCTTATTGGAGGACAGGGTCTTATTGGAGGGACAGGGTCTTATTGGAGGACAGGGTCTTATTGGAGGGACAGGGTCTTATTGGAGGACAGGGTCTTATTGGAGGACAGGGTCTTATTGGAGGACAGGGTCTTATTGGAGGACAGGGTCTTATTGGAGGACAGGGTCTTATTGGAGGACAGGGTCTTATTGGAGGGACAGGGTCTTATTGGAGGACAGGGTCTTATTGGAGGACAGGGTCTTATTGGAGGACAGGGTCTTATTGGAGGACAGGGTCTTATTGGAGGACAGGGTCTTATTGGAGGACAGGGTCTTATTGGAGGACAGGGTCTTATTGGAGGACAGGGTCCTGGTGGAGGGACAGGGTCTTATTGGAGGACAGGGTCTTATTGGAGGACAGGGTCTTATTAGAGGACAGGGTCTTATTGGAGGACAGGGTCTTATTGGAGGACAGGGTCTTATTGGAGGACAGGGTCTTATTGGAGGGACAGGGTCTTATTGGAGGGACAGGGTCTTATTGGAGGACAGGGTCTTATTGGAGGACAGGGTCTTATTGGAGGACAGGGTCTTATTGGAGGGACAGGGTCTTATTGGAGGACAGGGTCTTATTGGAGGACAGGGTCTTATTGGAGGACAGGGTCTTATTGGAGGACAGGGTCTTATTGGAGGACAGGGTCTTATTGGAGGACAGGGTCTTATTGGAGGACAGGGTCTTATTGGAGGACAGGGTCTTATTGGAGGACAGGGTCTTATTGGAGGACAGGGTCTTATTGGAGGACAGGGTCTTATTGGAGGACAGGGTCTTATTAGAGGACAGGGTCTTATTAGAGGACAGGGTCTTATTGGAGGACAGGGTCTTATTAGAGGACAGGGTCTTATTAGAGGACAGGGTCCTGGTGGAGGGACAGGGTCTTATTAGAGGACAGGGTCTTATTAGAGGACAGGGTCTTATTAGAGGACAGGGTCTTATTGGAGGACAGGGTCTTATTGGAGGGACAGGGTCTTATTGGAGGGACAGGGTCTTATTAGAGGACAGGGTCTTATTGGAGGACAGGGTCTTATTGGAGGGACAGGGTCTTATTGGAGGACAGGGTCTTATTGGAGGACAGGGTCTTATTGGAGGGACAGGGTCTTATTGGAGGGACAGGGTCTTATTAGAGGACAGGGTCTTATTGGAGGACAGGGTCTTATTAGAGGACAGGGTCTTATTAGAGGACAGGGTCTTATTAGAGGACAGGGTCTTATTAGAGGACAGGGTCTTATTGGAGGACAGGGTCTTATTGGAGGGACAGGGTCTTATTGGAGGACAGGGTCTTATTAGAGGACAGGGTCTTATTGGAGGACAGGGTCTTATTGGAGGGACAGGGTCTTATTGGAGGACAGGGTCTTATTGGAGGACAGGGTCTTATTGGAGGACAGGGTCTTATTGGAGGACAGGGTCTTATTGGAGGACAGGGTCTTATTGGAGGACAGGGTCTTATTGGAGGACAGGGTCTTATTGGAGGACAGGGTCTTATTGGAGGGACAGGGTCTTATTGGAGGACAGGGTCTTATTGGAGGACAGGGTCTTATTGGAGGACAGGGTCTTATTGGAGGGACAGGGTCTTATTGGAGGGACAGGGTCTTATTGGAGGACAGGGTCTTATTGGAGGACAGGGTCTTATTGGAGGACAGGGTCTTATTGGAGGACAGGGTCTTATTGGAGGACAGGGTCTTATTGGAGGACAGGGTCTTATTGGAGGACAGGGTCTTATTGGAGGACAGGGTCTTATTGGAGGACAGGGTCTTATTGAAGGACAGGGTCTTATTGGAGGACAGGGTCTTATTGGAGGACAGGGTCTTATTGGAGGACAGGGTCTTATTGGAGGACAGGGTCTTATTGGAGGACAGGGTCTTATTGGAGGGACAGGGTCTTATTGGAGGGACAGGGTCTTATTGGAGGACAGGGTCTTATTGGAGGACAGGGTTTTATTGGAGGACAGGGTCTTATTGGAGGACAGGGTTTTATTGGAGGACAGGGTCTTATTGGAGGACAGGGTTTTATTGGAGGACAGGGTCTTATTGGAGGACAGGGTCTTATTGAAGGACAGGGTCTTATTGGAGGGACAGGGTCTTATTGGAGGACAGGGTCTTATTGGAGGACAGGGTCTTATTGGAGGACAGGGTCTTATTGGAGGACAGGGTCTTATTGGAGGACAGGGTCTTATTGGAGGACAGGGTCTTATTGGAGGGACAGGGTCTTATTGGAGGGACAGGGTCTTATTGGAGGACAGGGTCTTATTGGAGGACAGGGTCTTATTGGAGGACAGGGTCTTATTGGAGGACAGGGTCTTATTGGAGGACAGGGTCTTATTCTCAGTCCAACATGGCATGGGGAGAACATGCTGAGGGTTTTGCGTATTGTCGACACGTCGTAACTCTCAAATGAGACAGCGCAGCATTCCACCCTGTCAAACATGGCTTCGTGATCAAATGATATCCATGTGTTGATAATTCAACTCGCATTTTTCCCAACTTATCATAATTGTCTCATACGGAGACTGCATGTGCCATTAGCTGGTACGAGGTAAGGTGATTGCACGCAGACAGAAACTAATTCGATGAAACTCAAAACAAAATCGGTTTCTGGCGCGAACCGTACCGCCGTGAAGAAGAGGGCCATCCATGCTCCGGTGCAGGGTTGCCACGGCGATGATCTTCCTCTTGTGGATGCACAGCTTGGTGACGTCGGCGTCGGCGCGGGCGTCCTCCGCCGTCCTCTGCCTGACCGCCGCCCCGGGGTCAAAGTTGAATATCTGAGGGAGATGCGTTAGCACGTTAACATCGGCGGCGTATCTGGTCAACACTCACGTCGGGGTTTGAATTTCTTTGGCGTTCCCGCCATCGTAGCGCACCCCCAGACTCACCTTATGGATGATGAGGGGACATTCCAGGCCACATTTGCAGGTGCCATCGGTCAGCAGGTAGCTCTTCACTTGTTCCAGACAGGCTAGCACTGAACCACTGGGACTGAGAGAGGCCAAAGACCAGATTAACTGACCAATCACATCGGTATGATGCTACACACATACTCAAGTAATATCGCATTGAACAATCAAACAAGAAAACAAGGCTATACTGTGTCTAGTTGCTACACAAAGACCATGACAAGACATGGAGGCTAACCTTCATACCGACAACAAGGGCTATTATTTTATAAGGCATGGTCTTTTGTTGTGCTTCAAAAGCAATTATCTGTGAGAGCGCGCGTGTGAAAGAGGGAGGTGTCGTGTTGAGGAACTATAGCGCCATAAAACACAGCGTCCGACAGACATTCGGTGAAGCCGTGGACAGAATATTTCTCCGTACAGTAAGTAGGTGGTGGTCCTGGTTCCATACTTCTCTCCTCAAGGCCACCTCGGCCAGACCAGTGTCCCCTGGGGACAAATGCAATACCAGCCTCCCTAGAAGGTGTTCTGGATGACTGACTCAAGCACTGGAACTCTTTTACAGCACATCCTCCTTCCCTCTCCTCCACTCCTCGCAAAGACATGTTTTATGACTTAAAATAAAGGTCACAATGATCTTATGTGACAATCTGACTTACAAGCCCGTCTGAATTACAAGTAAAAGGCCAATTAAAGGGAAAAATGTATTGGAAATGCACTAATATGAGAAGGCCTATGACACGGGTTAATTTAGTAGCCATAACGAGGTGCGGCACATAAAAGAATCAGCTACAGGGGGGAAATTAAAATCTCGTATGAGAAGCACTCTGTGCATGACAATTATCTGTTGTAAAGCACTTTAAGATGCATTTATTTGTATGAAAGGTGCTATAGAAATAAAGTGTTATTATTATAATTATTATAATAATAATTATTATAATAATTATTATTATTATTATCATTATTATTATTATCATCATCATCATCTCGTGGTATATAAAGTACCCAAAAGCCACACTTGAGTAAAAGTAAAGTTCCTTATTATTCAAGTAGAAGTGAAAGTCCACTATTATAAAACTACTTGAATAAGTCTTAAAGTAGCTGATATTAAATGTACTTGAGTATCAAAGGTTAAAATTTAAGGAAAATGTACTCAAGTATTAAAATTTAAAGTATCCAGCATAAGAACCCTACATCCAAAATACCAGATAATAATAATAATAATAATAATTTACCAGAATATGGCATCATTTTAAAAGTAACGTTATAATTCCTTTTCACCATCTAATACTAGAAGTCGACCATATTTTTTTTTAAACATAATACATTTAATCTGTTATGATGCCCAACTCCAAGAAAAGAAAGCCTTTATTTTAGATACTGTACAGCGATGGGTATTTGTCGTCTTCATTGTGATGACATGTACGGTCTAACCTGACGCACTAGATCTGGGAAAGCTCGGTAGGAAACTGTTTGGAAAAGGGCCGGCACTTTCAAATACAGGCAGGTGATTGGATGAACCATCTGCTCATCACCATCTATCACGGGCGAACTTCAGTCACTTCTCAGTGTCGTCACACCTAAACCACGCCCGGCGTAGCTGCTAGTATTTCCTCACAGAACGCCGATTGGCTAGATCACTTTCTGACCGGGCACAAACGGATTGATTGGAGCTTGTCCAGACTGATACACGGAAAGAAACAGAGAGTGATCTGGCGAGACCAGGATGGTCTCATGAGGCTAGGTGAGCTCAGTGGTGGAGCGAAGTGCGGCCATTTGAGCAGCGTGCCTCGGCTCTTGGCAGTGTCCTGATGGGTGGGTAGGAAGTAGGGCTGGGTATCGAGTCGAATTTCAAGAATCGATTCAATTCCGATTCACAAGGTTAAGAATCGATTATCACGATTCAATTCGATTCGATTCAATATCGATTCGGTTAGTGTTACTAAAACCTGTTTTTTTTTTAGCTGTAACCTTAATTACATGACTGCCAAGTTATGCAACACATCAATACTAGGGCTGGGTATCGATACTGATTTCTAAAAATGAATGAATGAATGAATCATTGAATGAACTATTCATTCCTTCATTTATTCATTCATTCATTAAATAAAAGATCGATTTTGGGATTCATGAATCGATTCTGAATCATTTGATTCAGAATCGATGAATCGATGTTTTAAACCCAGCCCTAGTGAGTAGCTAGAGTAAACGACTGGGCTCTCAGAGGATGGGGTTTAACAACCTTGGATCTGTCCAAACTCATGAGGGTTGGATAAAGTGCTCATTATCCATGTAGCCTAGCGGCTAAAAATACCTGGTGTTGGCTACGCCAGTATGAACTTCATTATGAACAACCACATGACATCCTCGAGATACCAGACACAGGAATCCCAATCAGACCCAGCTCGCCCCAGAATCCTTCTGGCGTCATTTGCATAATTGACTCTACCTAGACTGCACAGCCAATCAGGTTTCACTAGTCTCCGACACTGCTTTAATGACTCTTTTTTTCCTTCAGAAAGATTTGATTTTGTAGCGAGTAACAAATGTTTCAAGATGGGCAAATATATAGTTAAAGTATCAGTTTTCGTTGGAAAACGTAGTGAAGTAAAAGTCAACAGAAATATAAATAGTACAGTACAGATATAATCAGGGGTGAAAATTTACTTTCTGGCTCACGGTGAGTCACCTGCCAAGGGGACTGTAGATGAAAAAATCTACCGGCCAAGTATATATTTTTTTCAGATAGCCTTCCCAAATCTAGTCACCAATTGGAAATTTGACCTGCATTTGGCCGGTGGCAGGTGTTCATTTTCAGCCCTGGTTATAACATATAAAATCCTACATAAAAAACCTTACTATAAACACATAATACTGTCTTAAAAATGTAGTTGAGTTCGGCCACATGTCCAGAAGTCTTTACCTGATGTAGACGACGCCACACTGGAGTGTCCTACGCTGCCAGCCGATGGGGACTTCAGCCGGGGGCCGCCTCTCCTCGCCCTGCCCCTCGTACCTCACGGTCCTGTCCATCGTCTGTAGGCCCACACTCAACCGCTGCCCTGCGAGCTATCAGCAGTCCGTCCGAGCGCTGGGCGCGGGCGCCATCCTGGGGCTCTGGGAGGAGAGAACTGACCAACCAGGAGAGGAGGGGGCGCATCGGCCTGGCTGATGGAACCGCTGGAGTCGTCGTCGTCGTCTTCTTCTTCTTCCGAGGACGGCGGGTCACTGTCGGATCAGACCTCTGAGGTCCTTCGTCTCCATCCTGCTCAACGTCTTCATGTTTAAAACACAGCCGTCAAGGTCTGTGTGAGGCCATGATGGGGCGGGGGTTTGGATGGGGGGGGGGTTTGGATGGGGGGGGGGGGCTCTGTTGGGGACTTGGAGTGGACGGGGCTGGGATAGCGTGCTACTCTAATAGAGGATCGGTCAGTTCTCAACAGACGCTATTGGACGAGTCTGGTTGGATCTCACCACCAGCGCCTCTTAACTCCTCATCCCTTCAGATACGGTCAGCGTGACATCATCCCGACATCATCCCAAGATCAGAGCCTCCGACTTGCACCTATGGAAAAAGAAAAAAAGAAAAAAAAACTATGTTAAAAAATTACAACATTCTGGATCCTGATTCGAAAGAAGCCTGTCAACATTATTAGCAGACCAGACATATGTTGATTAATGATTATCCTTTTCATTAATGCATTTTGAATATGCGAGCATCTAGTTTGCATTTTAGCAACTGTTCATTTGAAAGCCCAATTTCCTAGGCTATGTTTTGAACTGCATTTCTCACAAAACATACATCTGATCCCAAAAGCCTCACACACCCTTCAAATCCCCTCACCCTGTGATCACACCGGCGGACAAAAACTAATAAATAAAGAACACCCAGCAGAAATATGACCATGCTGTTCCCACTGTCTGCTCATTGTGAGGTATTGGCCAGGGGCCTGATTGAACAGGGGGACGGGGCCGATACTGGACTTGTTGTGATGACTAACTATGACTAAGCCTTAAACTGTATAGGCCCAGCTGTAGGCCGTTCTCCCCAACGAGCGCATGTCTTGATCAGGATGTGTCATTCTCAGCATGGCCTTATATGGGTAGCTCTGCTGCTGGACGCTTGTAACGTCTGATGCTTTTAATGTCTCATGTAAAGCACTTTGAATTGCCTTGTTGCTGAAATGTGCTCTACAAATAAACTTGCCTTGCTTTACTACTACGACTAGAGAACAGTGCAATGCAGCCAACTACCACTTCACAAGTTCATTTCTAGGGATGCACGATATACCAGCGTTCATAATAGTTTAGTGCATCTGTTGTACTGGTCTAGCGTTTTCATATAAGCCAGCTTGCTCCTGCGATAGGCAAAGTCAAATCAAATGTTAAGGTCCTCGCTGAGATGTTAGGCCAGAGTGTCCTGTCACCCGAGGACCCCGGCTGACCCTGTGTGTCCTGTTCTGAGTCGTCTCAGCTGCCTGTCAGAAAAACATGTCTGTCCTCTGGGGCGAAATAAACAGCAGCGCTCTGATATTGCATTACAGTGTGTGAACGCCGGGCGCTTCCTGTGACGGATGACTCATCCAGGGCCCGACGCGCACACAAAATGTTGGGAATTAAGAATTGGCTTCCCTCTGTGCTAAACAACTGAAAAAAGTAGACCGTCTGTGACAGCTGAAGAGACCAAGGAGGGAACGTCCAAACCAACTGATGTTTGGACTAATAGGACTAGCTAAAATCCGTTTTTTTAAATATTCAGCTGATCAACCTTATATCAACAACGACAAGATGGAAGTAACATGTTACATGATGATGCATTCTACCTACTAAGACCTAGACCTACTTCAAACTCCACATACTAAGATGAAGCACATAGGATAATTCCTGTGCCCCACATGATAAATCAGTGTGAGGAAGTGCAGCGCGAGGTTCTCCAGTCTCCCACCACGGCTCTACGGCTAGGAGGGAAACTGAGGCAGCTGAAAAATAGGCCAGGCTGTCTTGGATGCAAGGTAGCAGTCCCAGAGGGGGGTAGGAGGTTAGATTCAACAGCGCCAAATATTTAGGCAGGGTGCAGTACACCGTTTCAGAGACACCGTATCTATACTCCTGACATTGAGAACAAACAATCAACTCCGTGCCAGATGGAACAAAAGCAAAAGAATTGAAACAAAAATGAAAAACATAAATGAACAAGACTGGGCATACAAGTCCAAAATGATTTTTTTTTTTTTAAGAGCAAGACACAGAAGGTTGAGAATTATACACAAATGACACATAGCCTATCGGTTCACTTAGATTGCAACCCTGAAAGTACAGTGACAACATTTTGATTATTAATTGGATTTTCCCTATAATACTAGAAAGCGCAGTTTCTCAGCTTTCAGCAAGTGTTGGAGTAAGGAATTTTTTACATTTGTTAGATATTTTTTTAATATTATTAAATATTTGTTAGATATTTTTAAAATGTTGCCGGTGACGTGGTCGTATCGAAAGGGTTAAGATATAGCATGTTGGTTAACAGCAAGAGGACCAATGTAGAAGTCTATGCAGATGAGCCAGCAGGTGAGTAAACAAGCCAGGATTTAATTGGATTAAGGTGAGACACTCTTAGCAATCAGCAGAAGGACCTGTCTTGTATCGAGTCATGGAATTGCTTGTGTGCTGTATGTCCCTTTGTGTAATACATGTCTAAGAGCAAGGACCATGGAAATACGTCAGCAACTTTGTGTATTCCTTGATGATTTAGAATTGCATGTACAAGGTACATTGCTTTTCTTCTTTTAAATCAACTGTTAAATAAAACATCTACTACGACTGGGCCTACTACTACAACTTCAAGATCGTTAGTGTTCATAGAGGAAGGTGAAGGTGAAAGAGGGGATTCTGGGTAAGTCTCCTCTTGGGATTTATTTAGAGACAGCATGTTACTGATAATGAAGCGTTTGTTATTGACTGCATCCTCATCTTTTCTACTGAAATGCCATCACTGCATGATACCTTCCCTCTCACCCACCCAAGACATTCCCTCTAACCCACCCAAGACCTTCCCTCTAACCCACCCAAGACCTTCCCTCTAACCCACCCAAGACCTTCCCTCTAACCCACCCAAGACCTTCCCTCTCACCCACCCAAGCCCTTCCCTCTAACCCACCCAAGACCTTCCCTCTAACCCACCCAAGCCCTTCCCTCTAACCCACCCAAGACCTTCCCTCTCACCCACCCAAGACCTTCCCTCTAACCCACCCAAGACCTTCCCTCTAACCCACCCAAGACCTTCCCTCTAACCCACCCAAGACCTTCCCTCTAACCCACCCAAGCCCCACCACTTCACAGTACACTGATGCTCTGGTTATGTCTCAGAGAGGGAATGCTTTCTTCTGGGTGTTTTTACAGACAGACTGGTGACCACCATTACAAACCATAGATGCTGATCAGGCACTTAGCACCAGAATAAAGTGCAGTTTTAGGATGCTCAGCACAATAAAATAGAAAAACTCATGGAGTTGACTGTCACCATGAGCCACAAAATCAACGTTATAAAGTCAATTAGTATGATCTCTGATTTGCAAATGTGTGCAAAACCAGTATGATCTTCTTAGATGAGAAACACAGATCACAAAGATGTGATATGAAACATTCAGAAGGTGAAGTGCCCTCTAACACCACGCGTTGGGCCTAATTAGTGGAGGCCTAATTAGTAGAGGCCTAATTAGTGGAGGCCCAATTAGTGGACATGAATAAGAAAATCAAGGAGTCCAGTAGCTGACCCCAGACCAGCCAGCTGATCCTGTAGCTACAACCCCCTTACCTAGCATTTAGAGACTTGGGGCCCATGTTAGCTCACAGTTACCAGGCTAGCTAGCCTGTGAGCTAGATAGTTAGTATTAGTTATTAAGTATTAAGTTAGTATCCTACAAGCTAACATTAGTTAGTGTCCAATGAGACTGTTGGTGTAATGTTAGCCAGCTAAGCTAACCAGACACATCATATGGATGTAGACAAATACAACCCACATTAGCTTCCAGATGAAATGAGATGAGACCATTTCATAACGTTATATCAAGCAATTCTGGTGGCATAAATGCTTATAAAATGATTTATTTGTGTGGTTTCTCTGATTTGACTGACTAGCTGTAACGGTTAGCATGCTAACTAGCCGAGTGGCTAAACAGTAGCTAAGTGAGCTAACTAGCATGCTAACGGTAAACAGTAGCTAAGTTAGCATGCTAACTAGCTAGCATGCTAACGGTTTACATCTGAGCCAACATGGAGTCTCTTACCTCTGTGGTCTTCCTTTAGGAGAGAGAGCAGGGAGAGACCAGGACCCAGCAGGTCCAGCAGGTCCAGGGGCTTGGGTCAACACAGCACGGAGAGAAACACCCCTCAGAAAGGACAGTCGAGCCGAGCCGAGCCGAGCCAGGCCAGGGCCAAATCTGAGACAGACTCAGACCAAACAAGTCCCTCTCTAAGAGGCAGTCTGTCTAATATCACAGATTCAAAGCCCACTCTTTCAAAACCTCCATCTTCAAACGCTTCTGATGGACTATGCGTTAATAAAGGGTGAAAATAATCAAATTCCAGTAATATTCCTATAAAATATGGAGGATTAAAGAGATCCTTCTGGGTCTGGAGCCTCTATTCCTCTTCTGGGGTGTTGGGATAGAAAGATGGGAGAGGGCCACTGCGCATGCGCAATAGAAAGATGGGAGAGGGTGACTGCGCATGCGCAACAGCTGGAGCCTAGAAGAAGGGCCCCAGCATGAAGACCAGCTAGTAGGAATAAGGACCAAATGAGGATATGTTTGTAATGTTCAGGACAAGTCACACTTTAAACTACAGCTGCGAATCCGACTACCTAGAATTGTGTATAATTATGTATTATGTATGATTACTATTATGATTATGATGATTATTCTTTCTCAATTGATTACAAATGTGCCCAGTGTGAAGTGAGCAATATTTGGTGTGCATTCATTGAATGCAGTAAGCTAAGAGAATGTGTGAACACTCACCATTGAACATAACGCTAATTTGGTGATAACCTTTTGAATTAGAGGTAGGGACTTCAAATAGAAGCAACATCTATAACTAGCAATGCGCCAGTCATTGTGACTAACCACTGAAGGCCTACAGACTGTGAGAGAAATGGGAGTTTGGATGAAAATAGCGTTAATATTCAAAAGGCTTTGCTGCCATCTAGTGGTTTAACAAGAGCAATGCAGTCAATGGGATGATGAAATCTTACAGTGAAGATGTGTAGCTTATTGAATACAATGCATCAGAAATGCAAGTGAATAAATGAATAAAGACATGATTGGGTATCATTTGAACTATAACCACTGGTTAAAAAAACAATCAAAAAAACAACGTGGGACACTTCAGCAGTCACTATAGTTTATTTTAGGGGGAGAAATAGCATACATAATTTCTTCTGTACAATATTCAACAATCACTTCCAACCAAGCCCTGAAACTGTTTGTTAAATACTTGCAAAACAAAGGAAAAGGTGGCATGATTTATTCTTGATGGTAAGGCGGCCATTTTATGCCTCGGATGAAAATAATCGGCAGATATTTAAACACACCTCAGTTTACAACGACATCCATCCTGCTTGTGTGATGAAGAAATAAATGTGTCAGCATAGCGTGAAGATATAAAAACAAAAGTAAAACCCATCGCAGGTCTCATATCTCAGTTCACAGTCTCACAACGCCGTCTCAACGTTCCCACAACGTTCCCACAACGTTCCCACCCGCCTTCAACACAGACCAATGTGATGAGAATGTTGGGCACCAGCACAGATGAAGGTCAGAGGTCAAATATGATCCAATCCAGGAAGTCGTTACTAGTGTAAAGATGAACAACACGCACTCCTTGAAAGGGGATTTAGTGTTGCTAGGGCCTTGACATAAATTAATAAAAACAATTTAAAATACAATTATATATAAAATAAACATATATTTTTTTGGAATATTAACATTATAAAGGATTTTTTTCTTTTTTGCCTTGAGACCATAAAACAACCTCATGCTAAAATCACAATCTAAAACAACATTCATATGTACATACTGTGCATGTCCGTCCAGTCAACTGCTAACGTCATAGAGGGGTTTGGCTGTTCTGTTAAAGGGGTAAAAACGTAGGCTAGAAGTGTGCCTCTTCCAAGTACCATGGTGACAAAAGAACATGAACTCTTCCGTAGAACCCGTTTGGTCAGGGGGGGGCGTCCCTCATCAGGGTAAAAGACCATTTTGCACAACACAGCAGCGTTTCAAAACCTTTCTGTGGTGTGAAATAGGGATACAAATGACTTTCCTCTTCAGCATTAGTGCTACAGATAATACAAGCGAGTCGTATCAAAATGGCGGCGGTTTCAAATCGAGTCCGCCCACGCCTCTGTGGTCGCCCGCTAGTCGGCTTTGCGGCGCCTTCACTCCAGAATCGCTACAGGAGCAGCGACGGCATAGATGGAGTAGCAGGATCAGAGAAGGACGAGCCTGTGAGCTCCGGTCCGAAGGATGCTACCGTATGTAGTCGGACCCTTCTGAATACAAGGATCCCATGGGGGTTGAGTGGCGGAGGTTATGAATCCAAAAAACATCCATGTCCTTGAACCGCTGAGTTGGGACGTGTCCGTACAGGACTACTGCCATGGCCAGAGGGTTTGACGGTTCTTAACAAGACGGCTGATTTGTTTCTAATAAAAACGCTACGGTGAAATGACAGTCGGCGCCATGGCGAACCAGTGTCTGCTCCAACGTGGATTGCATACAATTAACTGAGTAGAAACATAGTGTAGTGTTTATCCCTGAATGTCTCTGTTTGAGGAGAGGGAGAAGCACAGAATGGAACCTCGGCACTAAAGCTGGAGCACGAAGTACCAGCAGTGGTCTGCTCTCGACCCAACGACCCTGTGGTACGCTGCTGGAGACGCTCTCGACCCAACGACCCTGTGGTACGCTGCTGGAGACGCTCTCGACCCAACGACCCTGTGGTACGCTGCTGGAGACGCTCTCGACCCAACGACCCTGTGGTACGCTGCTGGAGATGCTCACGAGCCTCTTGACCCAACGACCCTGTGGTACGCTGCTGGAGACGCTCACGAACCTCTCTCCAACCCAAACGCTCCGATTGGCCTTTTGAAGTTGTTGCTGTCTAGAGCAGCCGCGAGAGCAAGAAGGAGAGGAGGAGGAGGAGGACATTTAGGGTGAAGAGGGTGAAGAGGATGAAGAGTTGAGGGGGAGGACATGTGTGACTCCCATACATCACAACGACCCACATCAGCCTTGATCTCAACCTTCCAAGATCGGACATTTACCTGAAGAACAACGTCAACTGTCGAGACCTCCGCTAAGGTGTCACCATAGAATGGCACAGGGACATGGGAAGGGAAGGAGGAGGGTTCCATAGGAGGTTTCCTGAGAGAGATGGTGAAATGTGGTCAAAGTAGCAGACGACTAACAGAAAATACCACGAAGAGGGAAGGGAGGGACTTAATACTCTCGAACAGTGGATTAGACAGAAAATAAAATAAAATAAAAATCATAAGGGGGTTTTCCACAACCGACACCAGTGTCACACACTTTTAAATAGAGGCTCAACAATTTTAACAGGGAGGGAAAATAAAAAACAAGGCATGCGTATTAAATATTGTGGACACCGCAAACCTAAAAAAAAAAAAGGAAGTGCTTTTTTAAATATTTGTTTTACTCTGATATTCATATTTTCAGGGATATTCTTCTCAAAAGTTCTAAGGATTTCTGAAAACAACAGCGCTCACAGTCACATTTGAACAGCAGGGGCAACAGAACACAGCAGGGGCAACAGAACACAGCAGGGGCAACAGAACACACGAACAGGGACTCTGAAGGCAGGAACACTGGGTTGTGAACGGGTTATCGTTGGGTGATCGTTGGCATAATCAAACTTGATTTCTCTTCTCCCCCCCGTCATCTGAAAAAGCTTCAATACTAAACACGGTCAATGTTCTGTAGTGGTCTTTGTGTAACCGAGAAAACTCATTAGTAGTATGTGAAACTGAGGTATACCTTGTTGAGAGAGGTTGATGGTAATTCTGAAGAAATTCTGCAGGCATATCTGGATAAATAACCTTGATTATGCTGTCTGTCTGTCTGTCCGTCCGTCTGTCTGTCCGTCCACCTGTCTCTCTCTCTCGGTTGATATATATACAGCAGCGATACACAGACATTCAGAAGCTGTTTCTTATTGGCATTACAATAGTCATTCATAGAAACACAAAAACAGCAAATGTGTTTTTAAAAACCAGGTTGCCCTTCTTTATACTGAAATGAACTGAACTGTGTTCTTCTGCCACGCCTCCTTTTCATAGAAAAACAAACAAAAGTCCAGGAATTTATTTTTCCTTCTTTACTAAAAAAGAGCGATACCAGCGAAAGGGTCAACCTTAAAATGACTCTGTTCATCGTCAAGATCGTGTTCGTCCGGTGAGAAGTCTAGATGATTGCTTTTCACCGACACCCAAAAGTCCACCCCTACCCACTGCCCCTGGACCCAGGGGTCAGTCTTCAGGCACATAGGCGGCTAATCGCAACAGGAACCAGTCCAGAACCGCGACCCCCCCCCTCGTGTGAATCCGGGTCGTCTGGCTGAGTGATCCGACGCCACCTTGTGTACAATCTGCTGACGGACACGGGTGCGAGTCAACCGCGGCCAATCGGCTCATCGGGTGCGAGTCCGTGGCGCGTCAAGCTCCGCCCCCCCCCCCCACCCACCCCACCCACCCCGCCCCCCCCCCAACGCCCTGACCGCCGGTCCTCAGCCTAGTCATAGGCTGGACTCCTTGGGGGGGTAGTCCACGTTGGTCACCATGGTGACCACCGTGACGATCTCCTCCGGCGCCGTGACGCTGTTGAGCCGCTGCATCTGGACCACGCGCTCCTCCACGCAGCCGGCGGAGAGACGCGCCTCCGCCTCGTGATCCCAGCACTCCTCGATGGTCTCACACAGCATGGTCAGACCCTGGGGGAGGGGGGGGCAGACCGTTAACACACGCTTACACAGCACACACACACACACACACACGTGACCTCTAAGACACAAGGGCACGACACACCCTCAGTGCGACGCGCGGGGGGGGGGGCTTGTGGTGGCCGGAGAGAGAGCAGACACCATCGGATGAGCTAATCTGCTGTCATAGACGCGCGGCGGAGGAAGCAGCTGCAGCCCGGCGTGGAAACAGATCCCCTCCGAGACACTGATAGCGCAGAGAAGGGTGAGAAGCCGGCCACTCAGCAGCCATCTCAGACAGAAATGACCATTATCTCCTCCACCGCGAGAAGGGGGGGGGGGGGGGGTCAGGCCGCGGGATTCGTATCGCTCTCCGATCGATGGCCGTCTGCTACGGGTCTCAGCGAGGACGCCGGTCAGGCGCCGGGGGGCGACGCCTTTAAATCTGGCCGGACGAAAAAGGCGGCGAGCTGAGGCGGCGTGGGGGGAGATGCGAGCGCAGCAGAGCTAGCACGACGCTAACGTTAGCTTCTTGTCTTTGAAATTGAGAGTTTAACATGTTTTTGAATGATTTTTCACGGTGCCCATCCACATCCATTGTATGACCTAAACAGTGGTAGAGCAATTATCAGACTTTCTCAAAAGTGCTAGTTTTGTTAACGTTTTGATCTGAACCATTGTATATGATCATAAGTAACCTTAAAACAGGGCTAAACATGCATTTTCCCTTTACTACTGCTTTAACTCAAATGTGTCTGTAGGATTGGTAATATCATATTAAATATGGCACTTTAAGTTTTAATGTCAGGGTTAGGGTTAGTAAGGATGTAGATTCAGTAAGGATGTAGATTCTCAATATGTGGTCTTTTTTATCGAAATAAGCCCCGACCTCCATGTTTGGGGCGATCGCTGGCCAGGGTCTCTCACTTTTCCCCTCTACCGATTGGACACGCCACGCGAACTTCCCCTGGAATCTGCATAAAATACACATCCATCCTATTTTATGCTAATTCAAAGCGTCTAGACCTCCCACGTCGCGAGCGAGCGCATCGCCACCGGAAACTTGCATCGTCCGTTGGTTTGGAATGGGCTAGAGAAGCAGGGGGTTCTGGGAGGTGTAGTCCACTCACCGGGTGTTTCTGCCAGCACTCTCTGAGCGTGGGACGCAGCTTCTTGTGGACGACCACGTCCTGCATGTCCTCCAGGGACGGGTGCTGTCCCACCTCCTCCTCGAACGGCAGCATGTACTCATCCACCGGGCCTGGAGGGACAGAGGGGGGGGAGACCAGCACACCGTCACACACACCTTCACATACACCATTACACACCCGTTACACCGTTACACACACCGTCACACACACCGTCACACACACTGTCACACACACCGTCACACACACCCTCACACACACCCTCACACACACCCTCACACACACCCTCACACACACCGTTACACACACCCTCACACACACCGTTACACACACCGTCACACACACTGTCACACACACCGTCACACACACCGTCACACACACCCTCACACACACCCTCACACACACCGTTACACACACCGTCACACACACCGCTACACACACCTTCACACACACCACTCTACCGCTCCAACTTTTGGAACTTATTGTTCGTAGGCGGGATTATTATTTACATATCTCAGCTGTTCTGCCTTTGGGAGGCTGCTTGTCATTTTTTTTACGTCAGCTATCTATCTACCTACAGCTGCTAGCTAGCTAGGGGCGGCTGTAGCTCAGTTGGTAGAGCGGGTCGCTCAGTGATCGAAGGGTCAGTGGTTTGAATCCCAGCTCCGACTGTCCACATGTCGAAGTGTCCTTGAGCAAGACACCTAACCCCAAATTGCTCCCAATGAGCAGGTTAGCACCTTGCATGGCAGCTACCGCCATTGGTGTGTGAATGTGTGTGAATGGGTGAATGAGAGGCCATTGTAAAGCGCTTTGAGTGCCGCTAAGGTGGAAAAGCGCTATATAAGTGAAGTCCATTTACCATTTGCTGCTAATGTTAACCAACTTGACAGTGTTACTGTCGCGGCAAACAGGATGTTGAGATGGACCAAAGTGGTGTTATTGTTTTGAACATATTATCCATTACACTGTTACATATCCACTAAGCTGAGACACATTTATTATGCTGTTACATATCCACTAAGCTGAGACACATTTATTATGCTGTTACCGTACATATCCGTTACACATCCATCCCTGACTCAGCGCTTTGCATAACACTCTTTGCACGGTGAACACAGTTTTGTGCAAAGTGCTGTGTGTTGCACACTCTGATGAAGGCTAACGCAGAAACGTGTTAGCGTGTTTGTTTTTAGGATCCATATAGATAAACAACCCTAATAAAGGCTTTTAAAATTTGATTGGAAGAGTGCCTTTCCGCCTTTTTGAACCTTGCTGTGTGTTTCCAATTTGACTGGTATTTGTTTTTGCGTTGGTTCATAGAATCCAATCAATATCAACTCTGGTCTGTTGGATAAAACAGTTCAGACTGAATAGGAAGTGATATGGATGAACTGATACGGTTTCTGTGTTGATCTTTCACACAGACGGATGAGGTCACGGCTCTAGATGTGCGTGGTCAGACGGATGAGGTCATGGCTCTAGATGTGCGTGGTCTTCGGCCGGCAGCGGTAAAGCCATCCAGCTGTAACCAGACTGACCCCAGAGTTGACCCCTAGGCAACTGGTGAGGTCACCCAGGGCGAAGTCCGTGGCCAGCCCCGTCACAACAGCCTTGGGCCGGTCCAGATCGATACCCGGTCTGACCAGACACACAGTCTACAGCCGGCTCAGGGGTCACTCAGGGGTCACTCAGGGGTCACTCAGGGGCAGTGGAGTGTGACCAGCAGACAGCAGGGGTCAACAGCTACTGACCTACTGCTCACGCAGGGCCGGTGTGTGCGTGTGTGTGTGTGTGTGTGTGCGCGTGAGTGTGCGTGCATGAGTGAGTGTGTGTGCGTGAGTGTGCGCGTGTGTGCATGCGCGTGAGTGTGTGTGTGTGTGTGAGTGTGTGCGTGCACGTGACTGTGTGTGTGTGCGAGTGCGTGCGTGCGTGAGTGTGTGTGTGTGTGTGTGTGTGTGTGTGTGTGTGTGTGTGTGTGTGTGAGTGTGTGTGTG
The DNA here is from genome assembly GCF_949987555.1 of Borostomias antarcticus. Classification (NCBI taxonomy): domain Eukaryota; kingdom Metazoa; phylum Chordata; class Actinopteri; order Stomiiformes; family Stomiidae; genus Borostomias; species Borostomias antarcticus. The sequence goes on from NC_140242.1 coordinate 28,839,528, forward strand.
CGTGTGTGTGTGTGTGTGTGCGCGTGAGTGAGTGTGTGTGTGTGTGTGTGTGCGCGTGTGTGTGTGTGTGCGCCCACCGTCGGCAGCCTTGCAGCGTGCGGCCAGCTCCCAGAGCACCAGGCCCAGGGCGTACATGTCTATCCTCAGGAACGAGTCCCTCTGGAAGTTGATGGCTCCCTCCAGCACCTCCGGGGCCATGTACCTCCGCGTGCCCACCTGGGAATACACACACACACACACACACGGACACACACACACGCACACACACACACGCGCGCACGCACGCACACACACACACACGCAAAGATCGGTGGAGTTATGCTCTGTAGTTAGGTCCTATGGAGTCAGGTGTTTGTACTTTGGCTGTAATCCTTGCGACGTTGGGGTTGTTGTCCAGGAGCTGTGTGTGTGTGTGTGTGTGTGTGTGTGTGTGTGTGTGTGTGTGTGTGTGTGTGTGTGTGTGTGTGTGTGTGTGTGTGTGTGTGAGCTCACCTGTCCGTGTGTGTGTGTGTGTGTGTGTGTGTGTGTGTGTGCTCACCTGTCCGTGTGTGTGTGTGTGTGTGCTCACCTGTCCGTGTGTGTGTGTGTGTGTGTGTGTGTGTGTGTGTGTGTGTGTGTGTGTGAGCTCAACTGTCCGTGTGTGTGTGTGTGTGTGTGTGCTCACCTGTCCGTGTGTGTGTGTGTGTGTGCTCACCTGTCCGTGTGTGTGTTTGTGTGTGTGTGTGTGTGTGAGCGGAGGGCTCACCTGTCCGTGTGTGTGTGTGTGTGTGTGTGTGTGTGTGTGTGCGCTCACCTGTCCGTGTGTGTCCCCAGCAGACTTGCCGGCCTCGAAGCGCAGCGCCAGGCCGAAGTCAGCGATGCAGGCGGACAGGTTGGACTTCAGGAGGATGTTCTTACTCTTGATGTCCCTGGAGATGAAGAACGTACACTAGGGTTAGGAACAGAGACTACCCTTAAAGAACATAGACTACCGTTAGGAACGTACACTAGGGTTAGGAACATAGACCACCGTTAAAGAACATAGACTACCCTTACGAACATAGACTACCCTTACGAACATAGACTACCCTTAACAACATAGACATAGACTATGGTTAGGAACATAGACTACCGTTAGGAACGTAGACTACCGTTAGGAACGTAGACTACCCTTAGGAACATAGACTACCGTTAAAGAACATAGACTACCCTTACGAACATAGACTACCGTTAAAGAACATAGACTACTGTTAGGAACAGAGACTACCGTTACGAACATAGACATAGACTATGGTTAGGAACATAGACTAAGAACATAGACTACCGTTAAAGAACAGAGACTACCGTTAGGAACATAGACTAACGTTAAGAACAGAGACTACCGTTGACGTTGAACATTGAACGCTGCACCATTATCTGACACCTTGAATCTATTGGGATACTGCAGGCAGCAAACAGAAGCTGTGCAATCAAATCTATACAGAAACACATCTGAATACATCACGCCATCACCGCGGCGATGGCGGAGGGGGAGGTACCTGTGGGCGATGGCGGGCTTGTGTCCGTCCTTCAGGCCGGGGATGTCCTCGTGGAGGTAGGCCAGGCCCCGCGCCATCGTCTGGGCGATGTGGCACAGCTCGCTCCACGACACCACGTTGGCCTTCAGGTAGTCCGTGAGCGAGCCCTGGGGACGAGAGGAGGCGCCGCGGTTAACACGGGCGCCACGACACACGCTCACACACACACACACACACGCACGCACACACGCACGCACACACACACACACGCACACGCACACACGTGCACACGTGCACACAGACACACATGCACACAGACACACATGCACACAGACCCACACACACACGCACACACGCACGCACACACACACGCACACACATGCGCACACACACATGCACACAGACACACACACACACACACAATCATGCACACACACACACATGCACAGACACCCACACCCACACCCACACCCACACACACACTCTCATGCACTCCGTCACACCCTCTCTGATGTAGCATCGCTGACTGGCTGCTGTGCTATTTCTGGCCACCGGGGGGCAGGTTTCCACCACACAGACACGGAGGCAGGTGAGCTCGTCCGCCTGCAACAGCAGCTGTCGGATCCTGGGACCGCGTCCCGACACAGTCCTGGATTGCCGTTACATGTTCAGCGGTGGTGGAAAGCCCCTCTCCGCTCATGTCTCTGTGTGTGCAATGCGTGTCTCTGGCCAGCGGGGGGCGCCCTACCTTCTCGTGGTAGGCGCTGATCAGCCACAGCTCCACGTCCATGTTGGTGCCGCGCTTCTCGGCGCCCAGGAAGTGGAGCAGGTTCTCGTGCCTCATGCCGCTCAGGTTGTAGATCTCGTACTCGTTCTGCCACGACTGCTTGTCCTGCGGACGCCGAAAAACCAACGAGGGACCCGTTAACAGACCAAGTCAGACTTAGGGCTACGTCAACAGACCTATTCTCACACTGACCGAGTCAGACTTAGGGTTACGTCAACAGACCTATTCTCACACTGACCAAGTCAGACTTAGGGCTACGTCAACAGACCTATTCTCACACTGACCAAGTCAGACTTAGGGCTACGACAACAGACCTATTCTCACACTGACCGAGTCAGACTTAGAGCTACGTCAACAGACCTATTCTCACACTGACCGAGTCAGACTTAGAGCTACGTCAACAGACCTATTCTCACACTGACCAAGTCAGACTTAGAGCTACGTCAACAGACCTATTCTCACTGCTCATTCCCACATCAAATAAGAGAAACGGTGAGAATGTGTGTGATATAACAGAAACCAGCCTAGGGGTCAGAGATGTATATTCCAGAACCTTCCGATAGTTCGTATCGTGGTGCTGTCATGTCGGTTGGCGCGCGGCGGTTGATCGGGGCCAGGAGGAGCTTAGCGAGGGGCCTAAGCTAAGGGCCCTGGTCGGCCCGGGGGGATTAGTCCTGAGGCTTTAAGGCTGATGCTCTCCACCCGCCCAAGAAGCAGGGGAGGCCTGCCTGCCTGTCAGGCTGCTTGGAAGCCTGCTTGTCAGGTTATGCTGCTTAGTAGCCTGTCCGTTAGTTAGCCTGTCTGTTAGCTAGCCTGCCTGTTAGCCTGCCTGTTAGCCTGCCTGTTAGCCTGTCTGTTAGCTAGCCTGCCTGTTAGCCTGCCTGTTAGCCTGTCTGTTAGTTAGCCTGCCTGTTAGCCTGTCTGTTAGTTAGCCTGCCTGTTAGTTAGCCTGTCTGTTAGCCTGCCTGTTAGTTAGCCTGCCTGTTAGCCTGTCTGTTAGTTAGCCTGCCTGTTAGTTAGCCTGTCTGTTAGCCTGCCTGTTAGTTACCCTGCCTGTTAGCCTGTCTGTTAGTTAACCTGTCTGTTAGCCTGTCTGTTAGCTAGCCTGCCTGTTAGCCTGCCTGTTAGCCTGCCTGTTAGCCTGTCTGTTAGCTAGCCTGCCTGTTAGCCTGCCTGTTAGCCTGTCTGTTAGTTAGCCTGTCTGTTAGCTAGCCTGCCTGTTAGCCTGTCTGTTAGTTAGCCTGTCTGTTAGCCTGTCTGTTAGCCTGCCTGTTAGCCTGTCTGTTAGCCTGTCTGTTAGCCTGCCTGTTAGCCTGCCTGTTAACCTGTCTGTTAACCTGTCTGTTAGCCTGTCTGTTAGCCTGTCTGTTAGCTAGCCTGTTAGCCTGCCTGTTAACCTGTCTGTTAGCCTGTCTGTTAGCCTGTCTGTTAGCCTGTCTGTTAGCCTGTCTGTTAGCCTGTCTGTTAACCTGTCTGTTAGCCTGCCTGTTAGCCTGTCTGTTAGCCTGTCTGTTAGCCTGTCTGTTAGCTAGCCTGTTAGCCTGTCTGTTAGCCTGTCTGTTAGCCTGTCTGTTAGCCTGCCTGTTAACCTGTCTGTTAACCTGTCTGTTAGCCTGCCTGTTAACCTGTCTGTTAGCCTGTCTGTTAGCCTGTCTGTTAGCCTGTCTGTTAGCCTGCCTGTTAGCCTGTCTGTTAGCCTGCCTGTTAACCTGTCTGTTAGCCTGCCTGTTAACCTGTCTGTTAGCCTGCCTGTTAGCCTGTGTATTAGTTAGCCTGCCTGTTAGCCTGCCTGTTAGCCTGCCTGTTAACCTGCCTGTTAGCCTGCCTGTTAGCCTGCCTGTTAGCTAGCCTGCCTGTTAGCCTGTCTGTTAGCTAGCCTGCCTGTTAGCCTGTGTTAGTTAGCCTACCTGTTAGCCTGCCTGTTAGCCTGCCTGTTAGCTAGCCTGCCTGTTAGCTAGCCTGCCTGTTAGCCTGTCTGTTAGCTAGCCTGCCTGTTAGCCTGTCTGTTAGCTAGCCTGCCTGTTAGCCTGTGTTAGTTAGCCTACCTGTTAGCCTGCCTGTTAGCCTGCCTGTTAGCTAGCCTGCCTGTTAGCTAGCCCGCTAGCCGCTAGCGCCCACCTGAATGGGGAAGATCTTCACGGCCACGTGGTCGTTGAGCAGCTGGGCCTTCCACACGCAGCCGAAGCGGCCCCTGGCTTTGATCTCCAGCAACTGCAGCGGCTTCTGGCCCAGGATGGGGGAGGGGGGCATGGGACCCGGATCCTGAGGGGAACGACAAGAAGAGAGAAGAAGAACATCAGCGTCCGGCGCCGCCGTTTCGGCGTTCTGACAAGAGAGGCCGCGCTCCCGACACCGGGGATCCGGAATGGCGGCCGTGGGGTAGCTACGACCCCCCCCCCTCCCCCCCCCACACACACACACGCCACGACCGAGGAAAAAGGGAAACTTCTCAGCAGCTGCCCGGGCCGTGCTATGAGGCTTTGACAGCAGCGGCTTATGGGGGAGGACAGAGGGAGGGGAGGGGGGGTGCGCTTGTTAAACTTAATCACCAACCTCTGTGTCGGGGCTGGTGTCGGAGCGCTGACCTAGATTGGGCGGCAGGGGACCGGAGACCATAATTATGAGCTGAGGTTGGAGGAGGGGGGGGGGGGGGTGGGAGGGGAGGGGGGTCCTCTCATCTCAGCTCCCCTTGAACGTCTAAGACTTCCTAGCTGACCCCCCCCCCCCCCCCCCCCATTCCTATAAAGGCCTAGTTATAAAGCCCCGCCCCCTCTACCCCTTCTCCGGTATGAAGCCTGCAGGCCTGGCTTCAATAGACAGCCAGCGCTACCCGGAGACCCGAGACCCCTGATTGGATCAGGGAAGAAAAACTACAAAGGGGCCGCGTTGCCGATGACAACGGGCTGATAACGGCTGTTGCCGTGGCGGCGCGGGGGCCGACAGACCTTTCAGAGCCGAGGACTATTGTGCGGCACGTCGGCTTCCTGTCCAGAGCAGCGCTGGTCACACGTGTCTGTGTGTGTGTGTGTGTGTGTGTGTGTGTGTGTGTGTGTCACGGGACACCTCCATCAGATTGAACTTTGTCAGCAGAAGCAATGGGGCTGCTTTGTCTGTAAATTGCGAGAGTGTGTGGAGCGTGTGTGTGTGTGTGTGTGTGTGTACGTGCAGAAAAAGAGAAAGTGTGAGCGCATGTGAGAGCGAGCGTGAGAGAGTGACAGAGTTGAAAAGCAGGGGAGAACAACCTCGAGCTATCACGCCCAGGTGTGTGTCCTGCCCCTCGGGGCCTGCACACACACACAAACACACACACACACACGCACACGCACACCATCCCACACAGAGCTAGTGTGCGTGTGTGCATACGTGTGCGTGCATACGTGTGTGTGGAGGTGTGCGGTCGGAGAATAACAGCCTAGCAGAGCGAGCAGAGGAGTGTGTGGGTATATGAGAGAGAGAGAGAGAGGGGGGAGAGAGGGGGAGAGAGGGAGAGAGAGAGAGAGGGAGAGAGAGAGAGAGAGAGAGAGAGGGGGGGGGGGAGGGGAGAGAGAGGGGAGAGAGAGAGAGAGAGGGAGAGGGAGAGGGAGAGAGAGAAAGAGAGGGAGAGAGAGGGAGAGAAGAGAGAGACAGAGAGAGAGGGAGAGAGAGGGAGAGAAGAGAGAGACAGAGAGAGGGAGAGAAGAGAGAGACAGAGAGAGAGGGAGAGAGAGAGAGGGTGAACAGGAGAGACATGTATGCCGTTAAGCAGCGGCTAAAGCGGAGTGGGCGTGTCCCGGCCCCGTGGAGGCGGAGCGTTCGAGGTCATGTTTACGTTTCCATTCCCCTCGGTGTCAATCACTGGACAGGCGCCTCGTTAAAAGAAGGAAAACAATGGTGTTTTTAACAGAGGCGTCATTCCTGTGGACGACGACAGGGCGGGGGAGGGAGGGAGGGAGAGGAGGGGCGGGGCGGGGAGGGGGAGAGGAGGGAGGGAGGGGGGAGGGGGAGAGGAGGGAGGGAGGGAGAAGAGGGAGGGGCGAGGGAGGAGGGGAGGGAGGGAGGGAGGAGGGAGGGAGGGAGGGAGGGAGGGAGAGGAGGGAGGGAGGGAGGGAGGGAGGGAGGAGGGGAGGGAGGGAGGGAGAGGAGGCGGCGTTTCTCAGGTTTATGAGGCGTTCTTTTGTCCTCAGATAATGTCAAATCGATACTTTTGTTTACAGGCAATTGAGAAAGGTTTTCCTCATGCTGGCTGTGAAGGGAAAAGAGCTGACTGGATGACTCCTCAAAAAGTGTCTATTGGATGAGAAAGAGGGAGAGAGAGAGAGAGAGGGAGAGAGAGAGAGAGAGAGAGAGAGAGAGAGAGAGGGAGAGAGGGAGAGAGGGAGAGAGGGAGAGAGAGAGAGAGAGAGAGGCGAAGTGAGAGAGACAGAGACACATAGGGGTATGAGAGAATAGTTCAAGTGTATTGAGTGACTGACTAATGTAACTATAGTGTGTGTGTGTGTGTGTGTGTGTGTGTGTTACATGTCGTTCTTGCGTCCCACCCATCAGCATCCCCCACATTGATATAATCCATCATTGCACCCAGAACCAATCGGCTGCATTCATCGCATGCTCAGTCCGGCATTCCAATCACTCGACTGACGTCCTCATTGGTCCATGCACGTGATTGGTGGATGGGTCTGCATACCGAGGCCCAATCAGGACGGTGGATTTCACATGTAGTAGTACATATCCGTGCACAACAAAACCAAGGAAGAGCATAGCAAAACAAACTGAACGTGGGCGGGGCCAACCGAAACAGGAAATGAACGATGGCACAGGAAGAGGTGGGTTCGAGCTGGAGCAAAGTGATAAAACAACTGAAATGTAAAAAAGATGCAAAAATAAGCCAACGGGGAGGGAGGGGGGGGGGGGGGGACGGACAAAACGTCCTCTGTTAAAATGGGAACCAGCAGGTCTTACCTCTATCATAATATGAAAGGCGTGCTAGTCAA
>NC_140242.1:28848103-28895603 GCF_949987555.1 Borostomias antarcticus
CTGCGATTGGAGCTTGGACGTGACTCGCTCGACCAGACCTGGCGATTGGGCAACGGCAGCGGAACGCCCCGCTTCCCACAAACCACAACACTGACATGGTTTCTGAGAAGTTCTGCAGTCGTACCGTCAACAGCTCGGTCACCGGGGAGGAATGTGGTTCTGATGAAGACGGAGCGCGTCGCCGGGTTCTAACAGCCGGGTTCTAACAGCCGGGTTCTAACAGCGCAGGAGGGCGTCTCTGACCAGGCGGGGTCCTTCCGACCTGATAGGTGTCCGGAAAGGCGGAAACATGCCGGCGAGCTCTGGGCCGATCCCGGGGACCGCCGTGTCTCTCTCTCTCTGAGGCCGCGGTGTCTCTCTCTCTCTGAGGCCGCGGTGTCTCTCTCTCTCTCTGAGACCGCGGTGTCTCTCTCTCTCTGAGACCGCGGTGTCTCTCTCTCTCTCTGAGGCCGCGGTGTCTCTCTCTCTCTGAGGCCGCGGTGTCTCTCTCTCTCTCTCTCTGAGACCGCGGTGTCTCTCTCTCTCTCTCTCTCTCTGAGACCGCGGTGTCTCTCTCTCTCTCTCTCTCTCTCTGAGACCGCGGTGTCTCTCTCTCTCTCTCTGAGGCCGCGGTGTCTCTCTCTCTCTCTCTCTCTCTGAGACTGCAATGTCTCTCTCTCTCTCTCTCTGAGACTGCGGTGTCTCTCTCTCTCTCTGAGACCACGGTGTCTCTCTCTCTCTCTCTCTCTCTGAGACCGCGGTGTCTCTCTCTCTCTCTCTCTCTCTCTGAGACCGCGGTGTCTCTCTCTCTCTCTCTCTCTCTCTGAGAGGGCAGTGTCTCTCTCTCTCTCTCTCTCTGGACGGAGCTCCCACTGAGAGGGTGTTTAGCGGCCCGCTAGCTCAACCAGGGGTCAGGAGGTCGGATCAGACCGGCTAATCTCAAAGACACGGCAACCCCCCCCGGGCACCAGGCTAAGGACACGCCGCCACCGCCCGCACGCACACACGCACGCCGGAACGCACTCCCGCCGGCCCGGCACGACCACAACACCGGCGTCGCCAGTCAGACGCCGCCCGACGCGTTGTGACGTCACGGGGGTGTGTTAGCGAATAAATATGCAGTCTCTTCTCGTGTCGGCTTCGCTCCGGCGCCAGTTGAATGTGGTTATCTGTTCTGGATCTAACACGCACGGCGAGGACACGAGAGCCTTCTGGAGAAACATACTTGGAATACTGTAGCTATTGTGGCGAGAGGCTCAATAAATATGTACAGTGTGTTTTTGAAAAGCTGGACATCTGTTTCTCTTGGGCGCTGGCAGCCGACAAGCCATACACAACGCACAACACACAACACACAACACGCACAATACACAATACGCACAACAACAAACAATAAGCACAACACAACACGCACAACAACAAACGACACTCACAACAATACACAACAACACACAATACGCACAACAACACCCAATACGCACAACAACACAATACGCATAACAACACAGATGAGCATGGGAGATATTTCTATTACAATACTGAGACACACACACACACACACACACACACACACTTACTCTGTACTGCTTGTGTGTCGGGGTTGTAGAAGAACTTTTTGTTGCACATGTTGCCTTCGCAGCAGCAGAAGAAGACGTCGGGCCACTCTTTCCTCTCCACACACTCCGTACTGAGAAGACAAGAGCACAGGACAGGGCTGTCACCACGCTGCTGCTGACCAGAGCACAGGACAGGGCTGCCACCACGCTGCTGCTGGCCACCCGTTCCAAGAGCTCCTACTAACAGGTCCTACCAACAGCTCCTACTAACTGCTCCTACCAACACCTCTCCTACTAACAGCTCCTACCAACAGCTCCTACCAACAGCTCCTACCAACAGCTCCTACCAACAGCTCCTACCAACAGCTCCTACCAACAGCTCCTACCAACACCTCCTACCAACACCTCCTACCAACTGCTCCTACCAACAGCTCCTACCAACACCTCCTACCAACACCTCCTACCAACACCTCCTACCAACAGCTCCTACCAACAGCTCCTACCAACAGCTCCTACCAACAGCTCCTACCAACACCTCCTACCAACAGCTCCTACCAACACCTCCTACCAACACCTCCTACCAACTGCTCCTACCAACAGCTCCTACCAACAGCTCCTACCAACAGGTCCTACCAACAGCTCCTTCCAACTGCTCCTTCCAACTGCTCCTTCCAACTGCTCCTTCCAACTGCTCCTACTAACAGCTCCTACCAACACCTCCTACCAACACCTCCTACCAACACCTCCTACCAACTGCTCCTACCAACAGCTCCTACCAACACCTCCTACCAACTGCTCCTTCCAACACCTCCTACCAACAGCTCCTACCAACAGCTCCTACCAACTGCTCCTACCAACTGCTCCTTCCAACACCTCCTACCAACAGCTCCTACCAACTGCTCCTACCAACAGCTCCTACCAACAGCTCCTACCAACTGCTCCTACCAACTGCTCCTACCAACTGCTCCTACCAACTGCTCCTACCAACTGCTCCTACCAACAGCTCCTACCAACAGCTCTTACCAACTGCTCCTACCAACTGCTCCTACCAACAGCTCCTACCAACAGCTCCTACCAACACCTCCTACCAACTGCTCCTACCAACAGCTCCTACCAACTGCTCCTTCCAACTGCTCCTACCAACAGCTCCTACTAACAGCTCCTACTAACAGCTCCTACCAACTGCTCCTTCCAACAGCTCCTACCAACTGCTCCTACCAACAGCTCCTTCCAACAGCTCCTTCCAACTGGTCCTACCAACTGCTCCTACCAACTGCTCCTACCAACTGCTCCTACCAACTGCTCCTACCAACAGCTCCTACCAACAGCTCCTACCAACAGCTCCTACCAACTGCTCCTTCCAACTGGTCCTACCAACTGCTCCTACCAACTGCTCCTACCAACACCTCCTACCAACTGCTCCTACCAACAGCTCCTGTCAACAGCTCCTACCAACAGCTCCTTCCAACTGCTCCTTCCAACTGCTCCTTCCAACTGCTCCTTCCAACTGCTCCTTCCAACTGCTCCTACTAACAGCTCCTACCAACACCTCCTACCAACACCTCCTACCAACAGCTCCTACCAACTGCTCCTACCAACTGCTCCTACCAACTGCTCCTACCAACTGCTCCTACCAACAGCTCCTACTAACAGCTCCTACCAACTGCTCCTACCAACACCTCCTACCAACTGCTCCTACCAACTGCTCCTACCAACTGCTCCTTCCAACACCTCCTACCAACAGCTCCTACCAACTGCTCCTACCAACACCTCCTACCAACTGCTCCTACCAACTGCTCCTACCAACTGCTCCTACCAACTGCTCCTACCAACAGCTCCTACCAACAGCTCTTACCAACTGCTCCTACCAACTGCTCCTACCAACAGCTCCTACCAACACCTCCTACCAACTGCTCCTACCAACAGCTCCTACCAACTGCTCCTTCCAACTGCTCCTACCAACAGCTCCTACTAACAGCTCCTACTAACAGCTCCTTCCAAATGCTCCTTCCAACTGCTCCTACCAACTGCTCCTACCAACTGCTCCTTCCAACAGCTCCTACCAACTGCTCCTACCAACAGCTCCTTCCAACAGCTCCTTCCAACTGGTCCTACCAACTGCTCCTACCAACTGCTCCTTCCAACAGCTCCTACCAACTGCTCCTACCAACAGCTCCTACCAACAGCTCCTACCAACTGCTCCTACCAACTGCTCCTACCAACAGCTCTTACCAACTGCTCCTACCAACTGCTCCTTCCAAATGCTCCTTCCAACTGCTCCTACCAACAGCTCCTACCAACTGCTCCTACCAACTGCTCCTACAAACAGCTCTTACCAACTGCTCCTACCAACTGCTCCTACCAACTGCTCCTTCCAACAGCTCCTACCAACTGCTCCTACCAACAGCTCCTACCAACAGCTCCTACCAACTGCTCCTACCAACTGCTCCTACCAACAGCTCTTACCAACTGCTCCTACCAACTGCTCCTTCCAAATGCTCCTTCCAACAGCTCCTTCCAACAGCTCCTTCCAACTGCTCCTACCAACTGCTCCTACCAACAGCTCCTACCAACTGCTCCTACCAACAGCTCCTACCAACTGCTCCTTCCCAGCTGTTTTTACACAGCTAATCTAATATTCGATATCTTTGTATGAAACGGTTTATAAAAGAATTCCAAGAAACGCCAGTTCCAGTGAACTCTGTCATGACGTAGCTCTCCCTGCTTGCCAGGGTGCAGTCTGGGAGTCCAAAAAAGGAGAAAGGGGAGAAGTCACTCTATCCTTAATTGACAATGTTCCGTTCCGGGGCGGTAGAACTTCAAAGCCGTGTTCTGTACATACCCAAACACACAAACAAGCCTGTTAGTTCTGGGGAGAACTAAACGGGGCCGCACCGTCGACTTCAAAGCCCCGGGGGGGGGGGAAGAGGCGGAGGGGGGGGCACGCTCGGAAAACAGATCGATCGGGTTACTGCAGGTGGGAGGTAAACGGGTTCGGCGGCGTGCTGGGACAAGTGCGGAGCGGAGCCGGGGCGACCGAGCCTCCCGGAGGCCTCCCCCCTCTCTCTCTCCACTCGCACGCCATCGAAACGGAGCGTCTCTGGCAACCACCGCCGCGTCACACCCCGGGACCGGGGAGCTCAGGAGATGAGGTTGGCGTTTTTAGGGGAGGAACGAAGAGGGGAGGGGGGGGGGGGGAAAGACCTAAAAGCGCGTTGACACGACTGAAGGAGGCTGAAGTGTAACGCTTAAATCGGGGCTGTGGATTATATTCTAGCGCCGGATGTAAAGCGCCCGGCCGTTGCCATGGCGCCGAATGACCGTTTGCGACATCGCGTCCGCCGACCTCGGGTGTCAAACCTGTCGAGGTTTCTCTCGCTAGCTTACGGCGGTTGTGTGTCGTGAGCGTTTGAACGAGCCGTGACTTACCGCTCTCCCGAACCGGCTAATCTACCGGCGCCGACATCCACCGCCACATCTGACACTTCCCCACACGACATCATCAACGCTTAAAAAAACCTCCGCCTTCTCATGGCGTGAGAGGCACGCCGTCGCGGCTGCTGCTCGCTGCCTACGCTGTCGCCTCGTCTCGCCCGCGCGGCGCCCGGTGACGCGGTACCTGTCGTAGCAGTTGACGTCGTCCAACCAGCAGCCCTGCTTGACCACCTCCACGGCGCCCGACGCGTTCCGCCACGTGGCGAAGCAGTGGCGCCGCTTGTCCTTCTCCCCGACGCACGCCTCCACGCCGCTGCGGTTCCCGCGGCTCTCGGCGCCCGACGGCTGGTAGTTGTAGTGGACGCACTCCTGCGTCTCCGAGCGGCCCAGGATGGCACCTGGAGAGGAGGAGAGGAGGAGGAGAGGAGGGAGGAGGAGAGGAGGAGGAGAGGAGGGAGGGAGGAGGAGGAGGAGAGTCGGGATACGACAGGGTGAGACACCGGGGCCTTTGAGGTACGAGGCGAAATGGTTTCACAATCCGCTCGGGTTTCCCATTACGCCAACCGTGAGGCAGGATGAAATAGCGCCCGGGTGAGGTTACGGATCATTTGGAACACCAAGCGTATCTGGTGTCTGCTGGGAGCGCCGCGGGCGCAGAGCGCCGTTCAACCCGGGGACGCTCCCGTCCTCCATATCTGGAGACCTCGGCCTCCGTGACGAGGCGTCCGGTCTTGGCCGCGCGACCTCGTGCGTACGCCCGCCCCCCCCCCCTCCGCCCCCGTGTTCGCCCGGGGGAACGCGAGGAAGGCGTGTTCGCCGGGGAGGCCGCGTTACGCGTGGAGCCCCGGGACCGGCGCTGCACACGGGAGCTTCTCCTACGGAGTTTGGTTTCACTTTGGCTCGCGCTGCTGAGGCGGTTCTGGACAGAATGGGAACGCGAGGGCTTGTTTTTGTTGTTTGTTTTTGTTTGTTTTTAACGCCGCTTGCTCCGGTGGAACTCCGACAACAGCCCCGCTCCTGACACCGGTCACTGGACCCGCAGAGGAGGAGGAGGAGGAGGAGCAGGAGGAGGAGGACTGACTGACAGAGGCCCTCAGGGGCATAGCAGCGATCACTAACACAGACATCTGTCATCAGGCTCTAATGTAATGGCCCTACTGTAGTTCTGTAATTAACCAGTGGTGACAAGAGGCTCTGGAGGGTGGGAGGGAAAGAGGGGGGAGGGGGGGGTTGGGGGGGAGAGAGAGAGAGAGAGGGGGGGGGAGAGAGAGAGAGGGGGTGGGGGAGAGAGGGAGAGAGAGGGGGGGTGGGAGAGAGAGAGAGAAAGAGAGAGAGAGGGAGAGAAAAAGAGAGAGGGAGAGAGAGAGAGGGAGAGAGAGAGGGAGAGAGAGAGAGAGGGAGAAAGAGATAAAGAGAGAGGGAGAGAGAGAAAGAGAGAGAGAGATAAAGAGAGAGGGAGAGACAAAGAGAGAGACAGAGAGAGGGAGAGAGGGAGAGAGAAAGAGAGAGAGGGAGAGAGAAAGAGAGAGTGGGAGAGAGAGAGAGGGAGAGAGAGAGAGGGAGAAAGAGAGAGAAGGAGAGAGAGAGGGAGAGAGAGATAGAGAGAGGGAAAGAGGGAGAAAGAGAGAAGGCGGGGTTTGGGAAAATCTCAAGCTTATCTTGATAATGATTTATTAGTGTGAGGTAGCTGGATAACATTCCGTTTCTCTTAAGAAGTACAGTACATGATGATTTGATGCCGTTGGATTCCCAGTACGATCTCGAATCTGAATGAGCGTGTGAATACGTTATACGAGTTGTATGTTCAACTGTATTGGAGGACAAATCTGTCGTCTCAAAACCTTCGCGAGTCCATAGTAAACACAGAAAAACAGCTGTAGGGTTAAAACAACATGGCTACTCATTACAAGTTAGCCAAACATGTCTGCCTCGCTCTCCTTCACCGCGGTGTAGGCGCCCGTTCTCCTTAATCACAAAAACAACAAACAAAGAGACGTCACAAGACCAAACAAAAAGAGCAAACTAAATAATTTACTTCCTAAGTATAATCCTTAGCACTTAATCTTATCCAAACACAGAGGGAGGGTTTTGAATTTAAAGTGCAAATCATAGCCTGGGGGAAGTGTATAGTTGGAGATACAACAACAATACAAGCTGGTTTTGTGGTTAACCCTGACAAGACCTCAAGTGGAAGCACTGACCGACTAAAAAGAAGCTTATTCAGTGAAAGGATGCGTCAGGCGTGGTTTGACAATGGAAACACTTGTGCTTGCAGGAGCCCCGCTATTAAAACAACACCAGGGCTCTGACACACCCCGTGTTAACTACCAACGACAGGCCAAGGTGTGCATGTGCTACCTCTCTCTCTCCCTCACTCTCTCTCTCTCTCCCTCCCTCCCTCCCTCTCCCCCTCCATCCCTCCTTCTCTCTCTCCCTCTCTCCTTCCCTCCCTCTCTCCCTCCCTCTCTCCCCCTCCCTCTCCCCCTCCCTCTCTCTCCCTCCTTCCCTCCCTCACTCTCTCTCTTCCTCCCTCCCTCCCTCTCTCTCTCCCTCACTCCCTCTCTCTCCCTCTCTCTCTTCCTCCCTCCCTCTCCCTCCCTCCCTCCCTCCCTCTCCCTCTCTCTCCCTCTCTCACTCTCTCTCTCTCCCTCCCTCTCTCTCTCTCACTCCCTCCCTCCCTCCCTCTCTCCCCTCCCTCTCTCTCCCTCCTTCCCTCCCTCCCTCCCTCTCTCTCCCTCCTTCCCTCCCTCCCTCTCTTTCCCTCTCTCTCCCTCTCTCCCTCCCTCACTCCTTCCCTCTCTCCCTCCCTCTCTCTCTCCCCCTCCCTCCCCCCCTCCCTCCCTCCCTCCCTATTCTCTCCCCCTCTCTCCCTCCCTCTCCCCCTCCCTCTCTCTCCCCCACCCTCTCTCTCCCTCTCCCCCTCCTTCCCTCCCTCCCTCTCTCCCTCCCCCTCCCTCCCTCTCTCCCTCTCGACAGCGTTGTGAAGGCAAGCAAACAATATTCCTTCCATTAGATAAATAGAGGTTCTGGCTACAATGGAACCCATATTTTGCAGCAGTTCACTGTTGTTAGTGTCTGAGGACGTGTTGTTGTGGGCGAAGCGGAGGTTCTCCAATCGAGGACAGCGCCATTCATAGCTGTGCTAGGAGACACGTTGAAGAGAGACCAGGGAAGAAAAGAGACCGTCCGTCACCCACGGAGACCTCGTCCGACACACGTCTACCAAGGACGGGGAGGAACAACTACACCCAAGTTTGTACTGACAATCAAATACGAGCGACGCAGCGGGCCGGCTAAACATCGGGCGCTCCGAGGCCCCGGGGTTCGGCAAACTGGTCACGCTGGTTGAGTGAAGAGACTGTTGGCGCCAAGGAAGAAAAAAGAGGAGGGGGGTTGGGGTAGAAGCTCGATGTTGCACATGTGCCGGACAAACCGGACGGTGCACGCCGACTCCATTAGCATGTCAAAGGTCTGGCGCGGCCACCTTGTTGTCATCGATGCCGTGTCAACAAGCTGCTCTCTGGGGGGCTGTTGTCGGGCTAATGGGGCCGGTGAGCATGGTTTGTTAAACCTAGACTAACGGTTACCGCTTAACATTACTATGTTGGGAAGCGCAGCCTCAGAGACTAGAACTGTGCACCAGGGAGGAATATAAGCAACAGTGTCCTTGGAGAGGGAACCTGCAGGATGAACGCAGAGGAACGACGTATTCACACTCAATCACTCGCGGGCCGAGCCCAAGAGAGCCCCTACGACGTCCTCGTTCAGATTAATTTAAGTGAAACGTGAACCGTAAACCCACAACAATAACACTAAAATGCTTCATTAGAACACAAATGGAGCACCAGGGTATGTAGCAGCACGGATGAAGGAAATTATTTTAGGGGGGAATTAATTTGCTAATTGCCCCTCGGTGGGGATGAATCGGGGGGGATTAGTTCTGGAGACACAAGTCGCTATTCTAAGGATTAGAGGGAATCTGGCAGAATTACTGTCAAACCCACGCAGCGAGGGAGAGGAAGAGAAGAAGAAGAAGAAGAAGAAGAAGAAGAGGTAGAAGAAGAAGAAGAGGAAGAAGACGTAGAAGAAGAAGAAGAAGAGGAAGAAGAAGAAGAAGAAGAAGAGGAAGAAGTAGAAGAGGAAGAGGAAGAGGAAGAAGAGGAAAAAGAAGAAGAAGAAGACGTAGAAGAAGAAGGAGAGGAAGAGGAAGAGGAAGAAGAAGAAGAAGAGGAAGAAGAAGAAGAGGAAAAAGAAGAAGAAGAGGAAGAAGAGGTAGAAGAGGAAGAAGAAGAGGAAAAAGAAGAAGACTGCAACCAAGATGCTCATCAGCGGTCAGGCCTCTATGCCAGCAAATTGAATCAGACAAATTGACCTAGACGCTTGCACACAAATCACTAAAGGACCCCCGTTCGAGAGTCCCAGTTAATTGATTGACTGCGAAGGAAGTGGATTGGCTGCAGCCTGCGTTGAATGTGGGGAGCCTGCATGAAGACGTCAGTCTCCTCCAACGAGCCCGGCACTTAAATCAGAGCTCGACTTCCCCCAAGAACGGCAAAGTTTGACGCGCAGAGCTCAATGGCGGCTTGATATTTAGTTGAAAAAAATCGTTCTCGAATTATGAAGAAAGAAAAACAAACAGGCTTGACCAAAAAATGCTTAAAGACCCACTTTGCCAGCTCATCAAGTCCACTGCTCCTCTCAAGATCGTGTCCAGCACAGTGCTGACCAGGATTTAGTAAGGGGAGAGGGGCTCGAAAAAAATGGTTAAAGGACCATAGGACAATGAGGGAACAATTTAAAAATACGTTTTAAAGAAATCACGTTTGGGGCGCCCCAGTAGATCAACGGGCTGGGGCGCTTACCATGTAAAGGCTAGTCCTTTCTGCAGCGGCGTGGGTTCGAATCCGGCCCACGCCCTTTGCTGCACGTCTTTCCCTCTCTCTCTCTCTCTCCCACCTTTCCTGTTTGTCCTTACACTGTCCTATCCCAATAAAGCAGAAATGCCCTAAAAAATATCTTAAAGACCTCACGTTCAACTTTTGAAATGTAAGTAAAACACGAAAACGCAAATATCTTTTAACATGAGCTTTACTTGGGAAAATGGATTGCGGTAATGTGATATACGTTGGGTGACTAGTTTAAGGAGATCAAACCCTATTTAGACCGGTACGGTCCTTTAAAGGAGAGCAGGACACTAATCTCTCGTCCTCCACCCCACAGGACCCATAAAGTGCTGCTCGCTGGATGTGAAATTAATACAGTTAAACAAGAGCCCAACTCACATTTCTTTGGCCAAGCACATATTTTGCTTGAATAAGCTAAAGATGGCGCTGACATTCCTGCGCATACAGCAGCCGTGGACGCCACCTGATGGCCTTGAATCACCCCTTTGACGGGCCTGAAATGTGATTTGTGAAGGGAGAGGGAGTTTCAGACCACGGGGACGAGCTGAGCTTTAACCGGGTGGACAGAGCAGATACGCAATCTAGAGGAATACTCGGTCTTGACGGACCACTTTTTGAACTGTTTTCTCTCGTTTATCTCGCTCTGTCCTTTTTTCCCCTCCGGCATAACGTAGATTACACCCCCATCGAGCCAAATCTGCGCAGCCTTCACGATGTGCGTCGGTTGCTCAAACCTCTAGACGTTTCAATTAAGCTGTGACCGTTCACATACAGAGGGGACTCAACATAAGGTGTTGGCTTAAATTTGGAGGAAAAAATGGCCGCTTCCAGGTGAGAAAGGGTTTGTGTGCCCTGGCGAGGCTCAGGGGAGTGCGGGGCATCGGGCGTGCAGCTGGAGTGATTAGCAGTGTAATGAGAGCGGAGACCAAGAGGCTGCCGGACATTCCAGCTAGGATTAAGAGCCGTGACTTCATCTCTGCGTTTAGCCGTTTTACAGCATCAACAGGGCTGCAGGCTTTTTGAGTCTTGCAGGCAGCCGTAGGACAACATAGGTTCCAGAATGCTGCGTTTGACTAGTGCATCATTGCATCCATTTCGAGATGACAAGTGTCCTTGTGTGCATTCCACGTGTCCGGGGGATGAAATGTCAGTTGGGCGCTCTTGAACGTGATCTATGCCTGGAAGGGGTCTGTTCAGGAGGCTAGGCCGGTTTCACAGTGTTGTGGTTTCTTATGGTGGAATCTTGACGGCCTTGTCAGAAATAGGCCACAGTTGTCCGTGACACGTGTTACTTTTGTCACTGCTCTGTGGTAATGATTAATTGATTTTTTGTCCTCCGCCCGGCGACAGCCGTAGGGGGTGGACTTTAAGATGGCCAATGTCATGTCGACGGTCAATCAGTGAGTGAGTCCCCGTGTAGTAGAAAAATCCACCACAAAAGGGGCACATTTGCAAGTATTTTTTCCATAGACCAGTACATTCAGATTTTTAGATTAAAAAAACTATGATTGGTGTCTCAGACAAGTTTACTCGGGAAACCGTGTACTTTCTACATCTGCAGAGAGCAGAGCTTGAGGTGCTCAGTAGATATGTATTTCAAAATGTATTATATTTAAGACCCTACAGGTGCATGGACTTGTTTGCCCACTAGATGGAGACATTGAGTAGGGGTGGGTGGAGGGGTGGGTGGAGGTCTCAGAGTCAGTGAGACACAGGGGGCTTGTTACCACAAGGGAACATGCATAATGGGTGGGGGACAACATGTTTACATATGCACTTGTTGAATATTATTTAGCCGAATCCTTATTGGCGCGAGAGAGTCGAGCCAGCTAGTTGTACTGTATTCAGCCCATATCGGTAACGTATGCTAGTTAGCATGCTAGCTAATGGCTCTGTTCCAATCAGGATATTAGAGTGCAAAAGAGGAGAACTTGCTCGGTTTTATAGTCCCACGGACCATAAAAAACACTGGAAAGGTTACACTGAATAAAGTCACTGCAAGGGTAAGTGAGGATGAACAAACCTGACAGCTAGCTAACTATCTATGCCTATGATAGCGAGAACATTGTAGCTAGCTAGCCAAGCAAACCAGCAGCAGCCAAGTCAATGTGAGCGACTAGCTCTATGTAATTAGCCATCCACCATCATAATGATTGCAATATTGAATAGAGAATTGCTGGTGATGTCATAACATAAAGGTGTAAGGTTAGCTAGCTTAGCCAGTTTTCCTAACATTAGCTAGCTAGTTAGATTAACTGGCTAACGTTAGTCGAGATGACAGTAGTGATGCTCACAGTTTGCTAACATTAGTAGTCAGTTGAAATATGTCGTCTGTGATATCCATAACTCAAAGCAACCGTCACAGTGACCAACCAACATTTGGTTTGTTTTATATGGGTGTCAGGAGAAAACGTTAGTCTAGCGTTTCACATTCTCACGCAGGAATGCAGCCCCCTTCTGGCTGTAGACGGTATAGCAGCCTCTGACTGCATTTCTGTTAAACAGCCTGTGTCCCCCCGGCCACGATAGTTTTTAAATGGTGAAACCGTGTACCGCGGTATACTTTGAGGACTTGTAACGGTTTCAGAAACTGGATACCGCCCAACCATACAGTTGTCAGAGAAAGATGGGAGAACCTTTTCCTACAGGCTCCTGTTCAGCCTAATTATGGCAATTTCATGTAATTTCCCTCTGGGGATCAATACAGTACCTGCCAATATATCTAATTACTAGCATCGCTGATTGAGTGCAATTGCTACAGCTTAGTGCAACTCAACGGGCCAATAGCTGAATATCCATTAGGAATAGGTAGGCACGACTTAAGTGACCTACTTGGGGATAAATAGGCCCTTTAAAATCCACCCTCTCTAGCGAATAGAACTTGGAAACCCAATCCGTAGACCATGTCCATAAACATCTCCAACTGTTGTGGCACGTTTGGCGGGGGAGGGTTGCATGTTGAGTCTCTCGAGTGCTTAAAATTCCACATTTCCTGTGGGCATAAGACTCTGTGCTAACAGGGCCTACAAATGAACAGAATGTTCCCTCAGACCTGAACAAGGGGAGGACGGAGTAAATCGTCTGGAAATAAACAAGGCATGCATGTGATTTTCAACTACTCCTCCTCCTCAGTGAGCAATCTAGACATCTCAGCTCCAACTGGTAAATAATTCATGCAATCATGGTGCTACGGCCTGCAACACTATCTCTCTCGGCTCTTGAAATCCACCTCTGTGCCTCGAGATACAAAGAGAAAAACAACCGCCCCAGCTTGAGGTCAAGACATCAATCAAAAGGTGTACAAGGAAGGCCAAAATCAAGACAAACTGAAGATATTTGCCCCTTCTCATCTGTGAGACCCTAACAGCCGGTAATGCCGAGCGCCGTCCGACTGAGCACGTTCAAAGAGGCCCGATAAAGTGTCAACAAGTAAACAACAAACAAGCCGGCATCTGCGCTGTGTTTTGTCGTGGCGACTCTTTAGCGTGCAAGCAGCGGCACGGCGGTTCTGTTGACCGTGCGAGCGGGTCTTTTGTCAGTCAAGTGCTACTCTTGTGGATCATGGCCTCACACGTAGGGTAGAACCTTTACAGTTTGATGGATGGCAAACAAAGCCCAGGAAACTATTTGACCATGAGGGCTCTCGGCTGGTAGCCGCCGCTATCTGATCCAGAGGAGGTGAAACCTTCATCAGAGGTCCATGAATGAATCATGTCGGGGCAGGTCTGTCAGCAGAGCATATATTTGGCAGCGTGGAACAAGGGGGTGGAAGGATCTTTTCTGTAAATAAGATGAAGAGCCGGAGCATGTGAGCTGAGCAGGTGGACATTGAACGGAGTGTGGAGCGGGTTTCCAAAATGTTGTCCTTCTCTTCCGCTCATACGGTACTGCTCACACCACAAGTTTCAGTTAAGTTGTTTTAATCGGTGAAATTATGTGTTTAAGTTAAAATTAAGACGCTGCAAAATACAACACAGCCTTTTCTATTGTTTGGAGCGATTTTTGGATTCGGGGGGAATCTGGGGGAGCAATGAGACTGAATGAAGCGACAGGGAGTCTCTATGAGCGCGGTCTCTCTGAGAGAGAGACCGGAGAGAAAGAACAGCTCTGTGAGCGTGGAGCTGGATTCTCACCGTTCACATGCTCTATGATGAGCTCATATCTACTTAGACTCACTCCTGGGAAAGCAAAAGGTGGGAAAGATGAGCGCCTAGCATCACAAAAGGCTTTCTACGTGCTCTAGCTGGTGGCATCATTCGACAGAAGGGAACATCATCTTGAATGGGCTGAGGCGTCACTTCTCTGCCCTGCATACAAGGTTAGAATGAAGGGTGTCCCTAATTTGACCAAATAAACCTTGGTAATGAGCAATACACATTCCAATTGTGTTTTTCTAAAGGCCTCTCTTGGAAAAGCCACCAAGGGTAATGTGATAATTGTAGTTGTGGGGAGAAACTGCTTAAAATTCAGACGGTTGAGGCAAGGGTGGGATTGTGGGCTTTTGTTGTACAATACCGAGGAAAATTAACATGTGAAGCAGCTAGGGGCCTACGAACTAAATTGGCTTTTGTGATGGGAAACCCAGCTGGTCCTGGCCCCTGCAGGATATAACAACCACCACCATTTCAAGGCTCACGGCCTGGCTGGGTTTTCGAGCGGAGAAATGTGTTGAAATCACGAGGAAAACAACCATAGTATCAAGTTCAACCTCCTTTCTTTCACCAAAAGATCAACAATGCACAATTTGTTGTGCAACTGACACGATAGAAACACAGTGGCCCCCTGGGAAAGAGAACGTGTACAAATCACGCAGATCGCTCCGCCAACGTGAGCAGTTCAACTGAAATTAGAGGCTCTCTGAGCTTCCATCGAGTGTACGAAGGGAGACTTACAGTATTATCCTCTCCCGTGTACAGTGCATCTTTGTTGTGGGGGATTTGTGACAGAGGTGGCGTCACTCTCTAATGGTCTCCTGTGGTGTTGTCTGGTTGGGCACTGCTGGGGATGATGACCACACTGGTCTGGGTCTCCCTGCAGCTGAAGCAGGGCGCATCGGCCAGGGAGAACCCACAAGGCCCTGGCCCCGGCAGATAACACACAAGGATGTGGCCCTTGGGGAGAACCCACAAGGCTCTGGCCCCGACAGCTAACACACAAGGATGTGGCCCTTGGGGAGAACCCACAAGGCTCTGGCCCCGGCAGCTAACACACAAGGATGTGGCCCTTGGGGTTATAATTGTTACACAATACTACTATAGCCTAGATGAGCAGTTGTATTTCCCTTTCGAAAAACACTTCAGGAGTGTACAGCCGGAAAACTGGCTCTGGTTTCTAGGCCTACACCATTGGAAGAGTAGTCCACCAGCAAACTTACTTTGATAACAATGTCTATTTCAAATCTAAGCCTATAGGATTGTCGAGGGTTTTTCTGTCTGTTTCTCTCACCAACAGTTTTCGTTTTGATTTGAAACTGTTTCATAACATGAAGTGAGGGTTATAAACTAGCCAAATACCCTGCTTTTAATCTAGGTACTGACCCATTGGGGTGCACAATCGCCCCCATCAAGTGACCTCTGCAGAGGTCAGCCTTATCAACACGCTCCCAACCTGCTGGCATACGTACACCTGCAATAAAAATGGCCACTTCCTCAAAATAACACCAACGCAGATCCAGTGTGTGCTCGCTATGGCGCCAGCAACGCCGACGTGAGGTATGTGACATTCACTCTCTATCGAGGTCGAAGTCCTGCGTTAGGAAGTCGAGCCCAGGTGAGGCCTGCAGATTTGCTCACACTTCATCTGTGGCTTACTAGGCCCAATACAGTATCCACTTTGACTAATGATAAGTAGCCTAAATAGAGCTTTGGGCACGGATATGACTCAATTCTTAACCCCCCCCCCCCCCCCCAACTAGCAGTGTGCAAAGGGACCAGTGTGGTGTGCAGAGCGATAAGCCCAGATGTAAGACGCTGTCTCCAGGCAGGCGCCAGCAGGCACGCACAATCACCAGACACATGGTGACAGTAAGAAGGCTTTCACTGAATATCAGATCCTTTGTTTTTGCTGCTCTGGGACAAAGATTGCAGAGTTAATCATAGATATAGATACATATTAATATGAAAACAGCTACAGGACAGGAAGGCATGAGTATGGGGTCGTCTGTGTTGTGCCATGAGCTTTGCCCATCACGGGTGCTTTGTGTGATATAGCATAAGACTGCATAATAGACTGTTCTTTAGGTCTACACTGGAAAACAATACAAGATAAATCATAAGTACTGTATTCTAGATTCTCCAGCAAGCCTAGATCAAATCAATAGTTCGGTCAGTAATAGAATACTTTGACCTCATAGGCTGCAATAAATCAATAAATGCAAGCCTTTATAGCTCACCTTTCTCCACCATAAAACAAATCCCTACATAGTTTGCTTTGTGCGTCTTTGGACTTTACTACGTGTCTGCTTCTTACATCATTTTCTGATAATCTAGCTAGGGTGAGATGATTTGGATTGAGAATCTGCCAGGTTAAATATGCAACCATTTTGACATTGCATGCAAAGCACACAATGCATTAATCATTGCACTCTGCAGCGCATGCATTATATATAAAACTGGCTCCCAGTGGATCCACACGTTGCCGGAGCTGTAGGCCCAGGCCTATTTTATAAAAGGCCCACTCTTCAGTCATCTGACAGATCACTAGCAGAACAAGTTGTACACAATCTAAACATAGCCTCTATAAATAGCGGTGGACATTGAGCATATAACAAAGAATTATTCAATGTTAAAGAGCAACGCGAATTCGTTCGAGCTCGCGCGCGCGTCATTTGACCCCGAGGCAGTGAGAACATCAGGGCGCTGCGCGTGGGAGAGGAGGCTGATGCTGTCTCAATGTATGACATATCTCACTGGAGTGAGGAGTTCATAGCGTGAACCCACCTGAAGAGCATGAGATGAGGAAAACGCCGAATGCCAGTTTCGTTGCCGATCCCATTGTCGATCAAAAACAAAAAATCCTTTATTTTGATTAAATCCTGGAGCCACGAGTCCAAGGGATTAAAGTCCAACCTATCAATAGAAGCTTTTTATAGCAAACGCATCAGAGCCCGGGGGATCAGCCAGCAAATGAACATGTAGATGTAAAACATCTAGTTCAGGGTCCTTGGCATGTGGAACACAGTTCGTGGCAATAAGACATCATTAAAATCAATTAAAAAATTCTTCCTCGGTGGATCCAGCGAGCTCGAGCTGAATTAAAAGTACAAAATCCACGGAATATAACAGATGATGCTGATTAGAAATGTCCAGTTATAGCCATCAGTTGGCCATCCAGTTGCTTTCCCTACACATAGAAATTCAACCTTGTAACTAATAGTTCCTCTTTCATTCGAAGTTTCAGAATGGCCAACAGAGATGTGACTACACTAAACGCTGTCAGATGAATTATATCATTGTCTTATGCAATGAATTGAATGCATGTATCCAGGTCACTGAAATAGAAGCAGTCCTTCAACAACACGCAAGCCTCGTCAGAGAGGACATTGATAGCATCGCCGTTAGGGTTACCATTTTTTAGGGATTTGCATAGGTGGTCTACGATTATGACCATTGCTTAGTGCGATCTATATCCTTACTAGATTTAGTTTGAGTCTAATTCAACGTTAAATGAACCCAGTACAGTGGTACAGAGAGATTGAGTTGCCCGTTCAATGGAAGCAACATTCCACTTTTCCCAAATCACGCGCGATCAACATTCCACTTTTCCCAAATCACGCGAGATCAATCCAAAGGGAAGTTGACAGAGAAGGTTGTCTGAATCCCAACCCAGTCCAGAACATGCACATCACACCGTGTTCAATAGTGATTTAAAACGCATTTAAAAAAGCCCAAAGTCTACATTTAGCACCCTTAGTGATAGAAAGAGTGTTTGATCCAGACACGGTTGTGTTGTGGGGCAGTCTAGCTTCTCTGCTGATGATGGCAGCCACGAATGAGAGCTTCCCAGAGAGCCTCCATGCTTAAGAGCTGGTTCCAGGTCGGTTTCCTCGCTAAAAGCCAGCTAAAAACCGACAACTGCTTAAACAAAACGTTTCGCCAGTAGATATCCTCTATAAAGGGCCTCGTTTCATCGAATATCCTTGAGAAAAGCGTGTAGGTTTTGTTGAACGCTTGTCCCTCTCGTTGTGCGGACTGGCCGTAAGATGGCTGCTGCAGGGATTGGTTTTGTTTTTTTCATACTCATCTGTCACTACGCTGCTGAACGCTGTGACTGACGTGAGGGCTGGCCAATCGGGTGCGAGGAAACGTTCTAGCGTTTTGTGCTCCACCAATCCGGGGAGGAATGTGCATGCCTTGAGATACATGAATGACGAGTATGTTAACGCCCACTCTTACAGTAGGATTTTGGTGTATTTTGATTAGAGGAAACTTGTATCCTCATAACTCAATGTTTTGGATCGAAGTCAAGTTGAACATTTGCAGTCATGCATTTTGAATAAAACACAGTAACTTGGGACCAGTAACATTTAAACGGATAAAAAAAAAGAAGTAATATTAGGTGCATCAAAGCACTTTTTATTGAATGTATATTGAAACAATTCCACCTCCCCTTTTAGTATAAAAACGCAACAATCACATCTCTTAGTTTTTTTTAATACAAAATTGAGGTTTCTTTTCTATTTAATTGATGTAACTAATCCCTACTGGATGGAAGCCTACTGGAAATATGATCCTATTTGAACACAAGGACACATTTAGGCCTACTTAATTAGCAGGAATGCAATATAGAGAAAGTAGTATTATGTAGGCTATTCCATTCATATTCCCCTATAATCAGCTACTTCTACACTGTAATCATTCTATCTCCACGGCTTCACTGAAATGCGGTAGGCTATATTCAATAGGTCATTTACATGTCAGGTGATAGTCATAGAGAGTGTATTTTAAGACTGTAGCTTTAGGTGCTTCGGAATTCCCCTAGATTGAAGGCATGGAGTTGCTCCAAATTGAGATTGGAATTGAAGCCCGTCCATCTAGTCCAACAACCTTTGGGAAGGATTATAACATGAAGAGCAGTCCTATGTTATTTTAAGATTTGGTGGGGGGGGGGCGGAGGGGGCATGAGAGAGAAGGCTACATGAATGTGAATAGACTTAGGGGTTTATTTGACCTTGGAGTGATAAAAAGCCAAATGACTCAAACTTGTGTCTACTTGTGTCAGTCCTCATCTAAACATAACCTAGAAGTTAGATAACTTGTTCCAGGATAAGGTCCTTGCAATGTCAGACTCTTACTTCTGTATCAGTGTTGACACTTGACCTTGCTGCTGCAAGATTACCGCCTCTGACACTGAGCTGACCCTCTTTGACACAAGGAAAGCCCCGGTGCTTGTCACCTTATAGCTCCTGGAAAATACACATGATACACCAAGAACAAAGAACTGACCCACTGAGCAAAGACTTTTAGACGTCTTTTTTGTCTTTTTCGGACATCCAAAGACATCCAATTAGGAGCCAGAATGAATGTGTTTTTTTTTACGTTCAGATATTGAACCCGTTCTGCACGTCCACAGACGTCTTAGAGGGGTCCAAGCCAGACGTGTGAATATTGAGGGGTCCAGCAGACGTACAAACGGGGTTCTGGACCGAAGGACGTTATTAAGACATGATCTAAACGTTAAGACGTTTAGTGTTTGCTGGGGAAGAACATGATTTCAGCCCATGTGACATTGGCCAGAACAGCCTGTGGTCATCTTCAAGTTTGGTTTATTTGACCAGAAGGAAACAAAATAATCACACCTATGCCATTTTTTTTTCTTTTTCAGATGCACAACTCTACTAGAGGCTTTTGCACACCTGCACAGATAGGTGTGTTTGAAATGACTGTAAGTCCCATATAGTAGAATAAAAACTCCCACACACTATCTTTCACCTCTGTGGGAGAACTTTAAATAAAAGAGACGCATTCTGCTACCTGTTCATTTTACTGATGAAGGTCTAGGGCCGAAACCTTTATTCAAGTTCTCCCACAGAGGTGAAAGATAGTCTGTTTTTTTTCTAGCTACTAGATGCACAACTATGGCACAACTATGGCTTGCAATGACTGACTTGACTTGAAAGTTCCCATTTGGGAACAGCAAGCAGTAAGTGGGCACTCCCTAATTGAGGATTTACATGCTGAGCACTGATCCAGAACCAGAGGAACAAGCTACTGGCCAGCCTTTAACACCTGTCGTCCCTTGTCCACCCTATCCATTAGTCCTTCCGCTAAAGCAACCCCTCAAACACTCAACTGAAACACGCCAAGTATTTTGTCAGAGGTCTGTGGTAGTCGTACCAAGGCTGCTCCGCATTCTTCTCCCCGCGAGCTCATTAACTTTTAATCAAAGTTCAAAAGTGCAGGAGATTATCCCAATGGGTTTCAAAGAGATGGTGTGAGATGTCAGGCAAATGTCAGGAGATGGGTGACGCATCTGTCCGCGCATGTCTTTCCTGTCAGGCTATGCCCTTGAGCGGCCGCGCGCCGCGCGTAACCCGTCCCCGAAGGTAGGTTAATTACGCGGCAACCCCTCTTTAGTACTACAGCACTCAGAACACTTTAATTCATTTCTCAAATGACCGGAACACCTTGAATGAAAATAATATCAGTCGGGTCACCTTAATAACCAAATGGGGGTTCTCTCTGCTGTTTGGATAAATTACTCTTTTGCGTCTCTGTAAATGTAACCTCTAACCATTGTGGATTTGGTGCTAAGCCTATATACGTGCATGTACCAAGTGGTTCTCCTTCTTGTGTATGGGTAATCAGTTGGCTTAAGCGCCAGCAAATCACATTACATCCTGGTCCCTTAAATCAATGTTGAACCTTGGCACACAGCGTATCCTTTTCATTCACAGGAGGACAAGCAGAGCATTGTCACAGAGCTTTCCTTCTCCATCTTTCTGCCAGTGTTGACAGCGTACAGGCAATTACCGTTTCAAAGATAGTTTGTCATCATTCCAGCAAATGATTTGAGACAACATACTGTCCCAAAGGGCATCACATTACTATTCTCTCTGATAGCTATACTTTTGACCTTTTCTGGTGCGGTACTGTACATGTGTGTGATTACTGCTGTGTGGTTCTGCCTATACCTGTGACTACCTAGGTGTTTACTAGGTCTAGCCTATAGGATCAGCCATGAGGGAAATGTATACTAACCATGCATACACAATTATGATGGTTGTTCCATGCATGCCATGCTGAAATCCTTGTCAGGGGACAAGCCATACTGGGCATAATACTCTATTATTATACTTGATATTTCAAAATAATTTGTGATTACTTAAAGATGTTCTTTTTAAGCCTATTTTGTTTCTTACACAGTAGCCTGGAAGTAACATTTTTAACCAGTTTGAGGCAGAGTTAGGTTGAGTGTTGAGTTGAGTGTTGAGTGTCATCATCTTTAAATAGTTTTTACTGAGTGTTGACAATGCATCTCCTATGAAGAAAATGTAATTGGGCTTGAGAGAGAAGGGAGTGTAGAGAGGGTGTCGCCTAGAGATGACAGGAGTTTAGGAATGTGAACTGGGTGACAATGACACTCGCCAGCTCCTATATGATCAAAGAGTGCATCCTCCCTGACCTTAGCTAAGTGTTGTTCATGCGTTTGTGTGTGTGTGTGTGTGTGTGTGTGTGTTTGCACGTTTAAGAGCAGTACAGTATGTTGAGAGTATCAGTCCCAAGGAATTATGTTCCAACCACTATATCAGTATAACAATCTACTTTTTTTATTAAACAATGTATTATTATGTATTTATTACAGCAAGCCGCATTAACAAACTAATTAATTCAAGATAACAATTTCAAATCATCCTACTTATCTGGCATCTTTTGGGAATATCCCACTCACCTAATTCCCACATGTAAGTAACATGCCATAAAAAAGCATAACAAATCCATCTATTGCCATGTCCTCTAACTTGTCCCTAGGTATAAGAGAAGAGCTTGTGATCTGTTTAATTATTTTATTTCATTTTATTTATACTCTATAGAGGAATAATAGATCTGAGATGCAAGTGGTTTTCAAGAGAGACCTGTCCAAGGGTGACAGAACATGACATACATAAATAAACAATGCCATAACTGCAAAAATAGGTTTCTTGGAAAATTATTTATTGCAGTCTACAGCAGACACATGGTAAGAATCCAATCCCGAATACAATTGTCAACACTAGAACGGCCATTTCTAAAGCTTTAATAGCTTTAAGAGCCACTTTATTCTATCATTTCAGCTTGGGAGTTGTTTTTTTTGGTTTTCTTTTTTGTACGTTATGTAAGCAGTGCCAGGACTCCAGCAGAGATACACATCAGTGAAGACGCGCTGCCTGTGTTTGAGTTATTCTGTTTGCCGGCGGGGCCCGTGAGACCTATTCTCCAGGCAGGCATTGCTTCAGGGGCTATTGCAGGAATAGCATTTAAATGAAGGCTCGCTGTACAAGCTGTTCCTTGTTTTGCAAAAGGCCGCTTTTACGTAACTATCGAGTGCTCTATCCACTGTATCAAACTATGTGTGTGTGTATGTGTGTACAGTTGTGTTCTTTACACGGCCTTTGATAATAAACACAAGCAGGTGAAGGAAAATCATCAGCCCTCAGTTACAGTTATAACCGACTGACTCCGATAGATCAAACCATTTCGAGGGAGAAGGATAAGACCCTCTTAAGAGGAGGGTGTGATGCCCATGGCAGCTAGGCCCGGCTCTGTTGACTTAGCCACTCGCCCGTGGCTGAAATCAAGAGCTAAGGGCTCATGCCAAGTGGGGCAGCGGCCAAGGACCGTTCTCTTGGCACGGGGCAGACAAGGCAGTGCCATGGCGATAAATTCCTCACACCAGGCATCCAACTGCTGGTAGACATACTTATCCAGCGCCCTCTGGCCTCTAGCTCAACTCTCCTCACGCTGGAACAAACACACAACTTGTAGAAGGGATTTGAATCAGCAGGTCGTCTTTTGTGACTCTTCCACTGAGGCAGATGATAACGGCCTCAGTTGATAATGTTCAGATAATAGGTCTGTGTATTTTTCTCGTTCTGCTTAAAACTTCCCTCCTTCGTGACTGGAATGAAATACGCAAAGCAGGCTTTGTCGAATCGCACATTGATTTTGAAAGCTCCCCCACGGAGAAATTATCATCGTGATTTCAAAAAGTGCATTCCCGTGGAACGATCTCCGGGTATCCTCGCTACAGGACACTGACTTATCTTTTGAAGTTTCAGTTGGTGTCTGCCTTTTAGCTTCTTCTCCCTCCCACCAAAAAAAGCAAGTATAGACATGGGCGAAGGAGCGTGTTTCTGGCAGTACAGCATGCGTGTCGTCTTTTGCTCTTGAAAGGTCAACAGATGCCCCCCTGTTGTCTTGTCGCCCCACACCTCGCTAGGTTGTCCAAACTTCTGACAGTTTGTGTGTATCTTTGCCATCAGTCGTCAAAATGGCTGACAGGGTTCACTACCCTGCTGGGGGTGAAAGTAGCCGTTCAGGCGCGGTGACACTCGCTAGACCCAACACTGCTAAACTCTTGTGATGTTAAGAAAGTCTTCCGCCCACCTTCTATCAATGAGGCCGTCCATCATAGGCGCCGTCACGTTGTTTGGTTTTACCTCAGTAGTACGGTACCGGCCTTTCACAAGAAGAAGAGTTTCCTTTCACCAGACATACAAACACATGACCCTTTACCATGAGCTACAAAGAGCAACGTTTCATGTCATTTCCCCCAAGTCAGTGAAAAAGGTATAAGGCACGCACATCCGCACTCAAATCCAGGTGCTGGACAGAGAGACGCCAGCAATAAAGAAGAGATTGTCCACATCGCCGGTATAGCTCCCAATAACCTATATTTATTGAGTTAACATCCAAGCGTGTAATGTTTTGAGCCATCCCGGCTCTTTCCCCCGAGTCAACTTCGAAAACAAGTTCAGCTGTGACCTACTGTACGCTAAAACCTTGCGAGGCTGTCGGATAAGAAAGGGCACACAGCGAGGAACAGAAACATAACAAAACCTTGTCATGGAACTAACACTACCGAGAAACATGACGTTCATATTTACAGAAGGTTATAGGAGAAAAGGAGAAAATGATGGATTCAAAACAGCTTTTGTTAGAATTTAGAGGAGAAAAGGGTTATGGGCTTACAAGGCAGGGAATTCAGAAAAACAGCCATTGAAATCCTTGTGAAGAGGCTTGTGAAAAGGATCTTAAGCAAATTGCTTTCCTTATTTTAGTTCTGCTCTTCGTTTCCACCTGAGCCCCACAACCATGGCGATGAACACAGACCACCTCAACACGAGCAAAAGAACTGTAAACTAGTAAAGATGTAGCCTATATATCACCTCATTATAATATCAAATTATGTTCAAGAGGGTTAGAAATTTCTCTTGCTTTTGCCCTCTCTCTCTTTCTCTCTCTATCTCTCTCTCTATCTCTCTCTCTCTCTCTCCCTCTCTCTCTATATCTCTCTCTCTCTCTCTATCTCTCTCTCTCCCTCCCTCTCTCTCTCTCTCCCTCTCTCTCTCAATCTCTCTCTCTCCCTCTATCTCTCTCTCTCTCCCTCTCTCTCTCTCTCTTGCCTTTTGTTTTAATTTAATTTCCTCTCTCCTGACGGTTAGAGGGGCTCCCTGCTGCTCCTCTCTCCAGAGTCGTGTAATGGCTGTGCCTGGCAGAGCCCAGTGAGTGGGCGGTGTGTGCTAATGGCCTCTCTCCAGTAATTAAAAAGCCACTTTATTTCACTGAACACGTTACTGTTACATGTGATACAGTCAATTACTCTCCAATGTTTACCTCTCTACTTGACTCTGTAGGGTATAGTGTGAATTTAGCTGTGGGTTCCTCAAAATATAGATCCTGATCTCGCCTCATTCGCCTCAACATCGGGATTATATAGAGCAGCCGATCAGTTTTACATTTCTGTAAGATGTGCTGTACAATTCTTGGGCACAGTGCAATTCTATTTGTTAAAAACAGTGTTTTTTATCTCAACTTTTATACAAAGAGGCAGTGCTGGTAATTGTAACACAGACACCAAAATAGATAGTGAGCAATAACATGCTGTGAGTTCATTCCTCATTCCAATAACCTTGTTTGCTAAAAGCCTTGAATGTTCATTTCTGCAGACTCTCATTTATCAAGGAACACATCTCTGTGTGTATCTGTGACAGTTATCGCAAGCATTCTAGGAAGTTAACATTCAGCAGGTGTATTGCTCAGGACCCAAGGCAGTGCATTGTCGACTGTGAAGTTGTTTGGTTCAGTGGTTCTTGAGAAAGCTGCACAAAATCTGTTTTGGCCTGTTCCGAACATGCGGACTAGAAGCCAGAGTGGTTCTCGAGAAGTGCATGTGTATTTGCTATTGTGGGGAAATCTGGGTAACGAGAAAAATATTTTTTGTATTGTGAGTGTGAGTGTACCTTGAACATGACGTTTTTAATGAGGGCTGTTTGGTGTGCAGAACTTTATTTTCTCCTTATCTACAATATTTTGTAATCCAGCACCAAGCTACAGTGGAATGTGTCTTTTTTAAATATTCTCTATGAAACCTGGGTAACGGACATGATAAAGATACTATATTTACTTGGTATGAATATGTATTTTCATTTTCAGCTTCAGAATATGATCGCAAGTAGGTAGCGAATTGCGCTTATGCTAAGCTAACAAAGCTAACTAGCCATCTAACATCCTGTGAGGGCTGGTATAGTGTTGCCATGGCAACGGCGGGAGTGAGAAAGCTGATTATGGGCTGTGAACGTAACTGGGGCCACACCTACTACCGCTCACAGCTAGGTGCTAGCGCCAATTACACTCTCTACATGGCCTAATTCATAATGATTTTCACCTTTTTGCTGACGATTTTACTTTCATTCTCGTATGTTGCAGACACTGTGGGCATCGACATTTTGCTTGGGAAGTCGTACGTCGTAGCTGGTACGTTACACGCCAGTTTGTCACTTGTGGAGCAGATAGAGAGGATATGATAGTGTGGAGTAATTTATTCTCCCTGAAGGGTCAGATTCACTAAGTCTTCTTTCATGCTCCATCTCTATTGTTTAAATTATGAAAGAAAACACTGGATGCCAGATTTCAATAAATCCTAACTGACATTTACCTCAGCACAATGATTCTTAAGGGCACTCTCCTATAATTAAAACACCTTCTGCCTACTGAGTTTTACAGAGGCATGGATGACTCTGCACTATCCAATCACAGTTCTTCTCAACATCCTGACGTTATCAATTAACCAAAAACTTACTAACATACCCCAAATGTACATTTCTGAATCTCCCTGGCTTGCTTACACAATCAACAGTCTCCATGGTGGTGGGGGTGCAAGATTAGTCAGCTGCAGACCTGGCAACAGAAAGAAAATAATATGAAAGATATTTCCATTAGCCTGCCTGGAACAGCACGCAACAAAGTGTGGAGAAAGGTCTGTCTTTGCGAGACTAGCCTACCTGTAACTCTCGGTCACCACATCCACACCATACACCGGAGAGCAATGCACTAATGGATACACAGAACTGGTCTGCCAACATTTTTCAGTCCCAACATCTTTTGTGATGTTATTGGAGTTAGCTAAACAGCTTCTCAATTCACATCATGTAGCCTATCTCAATTCACAACCTAACAGCTTGTGCAAGCACTTACTGTCTAACGTTACGCCTGGCTGTCTAGCTTTGACATCAATCCAACAAGCTACCTGTTTTTTCCTTCCAGTGGCGGGCGTCTGGTAGGTCGTGGCGAGGGGTAAGCCAGAACCAGCGAAGCACCTGCGTGCAGAGACACTAGCTGTGTTCGGAATCGCTCCCTATTCACTATATAGTGCACTATATAGGGCGTCAGCCATTTTGTTTGTAGTGTCCGAATTCTCCACGGAAGTTTTGTTCCCTATATAGTCCACTATTTATTACCCACAATTCACCTTGATTTGCAGGGAACAGTGCATGTACCCTACATTTGAACCCTATATAGGGAATAGGGAGTGAGGGAACGAGGGAGCGATTCAGAACACAGCTACTGTCCACGCGCACTTGCATGTTTTTCCGGGGTCTGCTTTCAAAGCAAGGCCTGATGGGAGGTTTCGATAGTCTGGGGTCTGGCAAAGCCAGGCTAGGTTTCTAGGCACCAGAAGGGCTCTTGAGCAGCGGCAACTAGAAATTACACTACTAGAAATTACACTCCCTTTAGGGCACTGCAAAACAGCGCACTGCAATCACTGAGAAATGACACCCTCTTAGGACACAGCACTCAAGTCAATAGCCTCCTTCACCGCAAGCAAAGTCACGTGCTGTCGGGGCCTGCTTACTGCCTGCCTGACATGTAGATTGCTATTCTTGCACTTTGCCTTCAGCACTAGATTATGCTCTTAGTCATAGTTGTTTTAGAAAAAGAAGATGCACTTGTGAGTTCTGGCAAGTAGCAGTACATTGGCTTTTCCTACGTTAAATGCAATTATTGTTAGTCGCTTTGGATAAAAGCATCTGACTGTAATGTCATGTAATGTATTCAGGTGCATGACTATGGAGTGCTTTGTAAACGAAGAAAATAATCTTAAACTCTATTTTAAAACTGTGTGGTAGCCTACTGTATACACAGGGGTGTTGGTAGCCCCACTGCTTCCCCCACTCTGGTATAAAAGCTCCATTACAAGTAGATGGACTGACGGGAGATTTCCAGGCACCCGAAGGGCCAGTGGGCTTTTTATATGTAAAAAAACATACACTAAAACAACTGCACTCTCGCCCACACACACACACACACACACACACACACACACGCACACACACACGCACGCACACACACACACTAAACCCCATTGCTACGTGAGGCTAACATGTTAATGCTAACCTTAATTAACTTTGAGGTAGGCCTATCGGGATTTCAGGTTCCTTAAATACATGAGAGACATCTTCGTCATTACGTGCCCTCCTTTTCCCCCACGGAAGACAGACCCTTTCTGTTTCAAGAAACCAAGGAAGATGGCCGACCCTCCATTAGTGAGTCAACTGCCCCTCCATTGTGCTATACTGAGAGAACGTCATTGTGTTGGTCATGTTCAATGCTTTGGAGTTGTTGATAAACAAAAGTCGGGTAGTAGGGGTAACATTTAAACCTTTACAAAACACATAAATGGCCGAATATGCATGTTTTTCTGATGTAGGCCTAATTGTTCTAATATGTTTGAACTGTTATAAAATCCCATAAATGGTAAATGGACTGCACTTCAGGGGCGGATCCACCATGGGGGCACGGGGTGGCACCCGCCCCCCCTATGATCTGATTGGCCCCCCCGTGTGCCCCCCCATTCTCATTGGCTTTTAGTGATGTAAATCACTGATTGCTGAGCTGAACGTGCATAGCGCGCGCTGAGCAAGCCTTCTCTTAAAAAAAAAAAGCCTTCTCTACTTTTGTTTTGAATGTAGAGAAAAAAAGTATTTTCCCTCGCAGAGGAGTCCGTTGGACTTGGATCGAGTCATCGAGGCAATGCAATGGTAACATTACCGGGTGGGACATTTTACTTTTTGAGGTAAGAACATTAGCAGATATTTGCTAATTTCTACTGTGGTAGAATTATTTTGGTTTCGTTTGTATGGGGAAATGTCATCAATTGGACAAACGTAGGTTACGTTTTCATGTGGTTAACGTTAACAGTTAGTCAGCTTAGCTTGCATGTGCGTGGTCTGGTGTTCAGTTTTAAAGCTAACAGCTAGCCCGTCCGTTTTTGTTTGATTTAAATGTAAGAAAAATGATACTTTTCATTGTGTAAAGTATGTTTGTACTAGACTAGAGTACTTTGGATAATGCATTGTGGTTACAGATGTGGGAACATAAGAATGTAACTTGACCCGCGGTATTCTAACAGGCGCTTTACGTCATTCCGCACCACCGCTCGCCTGCCCATAGGGGCGCAGTAATACCACTCATTGACCCATTGCTGGCTCGCACATTAGATTAGCCTACCGTTCTCAAACTCCTTGTTGTCTGTCTGGTTGTAATTTAATTATTACGAACAAAGCCTATCTATTTATAGTTTCTATCTCTGTAACTGTCGCCGGGTCTATATCTGTTAACTGTCGGGACAAGTAGAAGTTTAATACATTAGGCTGAGTGTTCTCATATGGAACATGGCATCACGACGAGTAAGATGGCTAACGGAGATGACCAGAGATGTGTTTGAAATGGTTCACTCACTCCCTATTCCCTATTACCATGGATGTATTGAGTGCGACTCATAGTGAACTACATGGGGAATGATTTAACAGTTTTGGGACACATGGAATGTAACTGCGTAAGATATTCATGACTCAAACAAGCAGACGCGCCGATCACTGATGGCAGCAGGTTGAAATATCAGGTAGTAGCCTAGGCTATTCAGGTTCCATGTTTAGTTGAATGATAAATCCCATATAAATGGTTGGAATTCTAATGATGTGCAAGTGTGATTTTGTCAACTTAATGCTGTCTGCTAATAGCAGGCTGTGAAGCTGCACGATGAGACCGTGATAGCACGTTAGCTCACGACAGCAGCTTCCATAATATTAACGGTAGCTGTCGGTGGCTAAAAAGCAGATAGATAACTTTACAACGTTGATTCCTGTAGCTATTTTGATGCTATAAGTTCAACTTCTGTTTCTCGGGCAGGAACGGAGACGAACTCGCATTAGCAGCAAAGCAGCTAGAGGAATGATCGCGCGGTCTCTTTAGCCCTGAGACCATCAGGCAGGCAGCAGGAGGTCGTTGAAGGCTTTATATATTATTATGATATTATGTCTAATAATACATTCGTTGAAAGTACACAGGCTGATCTACTATACGGAATTGGACCGAGGAGTGTTCTCATATGGAACTAGGCTGCGCGCCCGCCCGCGACAAGAGCTGAATTGTAGTCAGCTTGCCCCGCTGCGCGCAGGACGCGTGCGTCCCCCGCTCCGAGCAGAACGCAGGCGGAATGTCGCTCCCCGTCTGAAACGGCCTTGACTCCTGGAATCCCAAGGTCTTTCATATTGAAATTATCTTGATGGCCTGGGAAGAGACGTGTTAAGGGAGTGCATCAGTCGTGAGCCTTGACAGTAGGCTACCAGCCTGCGCTGCGCTCAGAACAAAGTTGGATGAATGGATGGACTTTTTGGAATCCTGCAAAAATGTTTATTGCGCTCTAAAATCATGAAAGCATAAATGTAAAAATGCAGCAACAGAAGTAGTCTAGATGAGATGGTGGTTTAAATGAATGGCAACACATAAATTCAATGGCCGGTCATGGCAAAGCACCCGCTAACGCAGGCTCACGATCCAGGGCTAGGAAACCGGTTCCTCCAGTTTATTTGAATATAAAAGAATTTGGGGGGGTGGGGGGTTACAATAGTCTAGTCCAGGTTCGCTGGAGGACCTGTATTTTCAGTGTTTGCTGGTAGCGGACTGCATCGATCAATGCAATGACTCTTCAGTTTTACCCTTTTCATCAATAAAACATCATTTTTACAACCATGTCTCATTGATTGGGAAGGCATTTAGAGCTGCCGGTCTATTAGCCTACATTCGGACTCAGAGGATGACATAACTGTTTATTGAGAAACAATTGGCTATATAAAGAAATACCACAATGCATGTAGTCTAGATATATTACATTATGGTTATACACTTTATGGTAGACTGCCCGCTCGCTAAGCAGGCTAGTGTTACACATTAGAAAAATGTTTTTTTTTATATAGACCTAGAAGGAATCATTTCCTATTTTAATACAATTCAAATTCTGCTTAGAGGGAATTATTTTCAACGGACATTATGACCTGAGCATAATTAATAATTATCTAAGTTAATATAGGCCTATGAGAACGCAACGCTTTTTACGATAGGCTAGGCCTATACGTCTTGTGATTGTACTGTAGCCTAGGCTACAACTTAAGGCTTGCCCTATTGAATTCATTTTATAGGCTACTCATTATTATCGAATTATCTAGTTGATATATGAATAAAACAATAAGCCGTTTTAATGGCTATGGGCTACTAGTTGTAGCTATATGATGCGCTCTGCTCTTACGCACGGTTGAGGCGGCAGCTCAAATACACAGCCAACTGGAGATGTCGCGTCTGGGGAGGCTCTGCGTCTCTCCACCAGTCCCCAGCGAGTCCAAGCTATTCCCAATGAATAATACTTAGGCCTATTTATAATAGCCTACATAGCGCAAAACTGTTCATATAATAGGCTGTAGCCAGCGCGAAACTGCGCATTCCCTATAGCCGTTCATTGAACAGCTGGCGGCCGGTAGGCTATAAATAAATAAAAACATACACGATATTTTGTTATTTGAATGATCTTGAATATATATATTCAAGATCATTCAAATAACAACATATTGTGTATGTTTTTTTCATTTATAATTTAACAATAGGGGGTGCAACAGAACACAATTTTAGGGAAAGTCATTGACAGGCGGACTTCAATGTTTTATTAAAATATAGTTATGTGCAAATGAAAACCCACAATCGTCCTATGGACCTTACCCCGATTTTGGAAATCAGATAAAGGCGTTCACAAGACCATTTCAATAATCGCATTATTACAATTATCGGTTGATGTCTCACTGTCAAACCTGCCGCTATGCACAAGATAGTTAATGTCCGGATATGATTGGCAATGAGTGATCTTTACTCATGGCGACTATTTCAATTTTGTATGGATCCACAAGTCGATCAAGCTTATTTTTTCTTTGTATCGTGCTGAAGCCATATAGCCTACTGCGCTCAGACTTGGCTACATTATGCCCTGTCTTCAAATTTACTTCCGGGGTTTACGAGTAGCCTAACAGTTGAATGCGTTCCAGAAACAAAACGCAAAACCCTCACGTTCACCACATCTTTACTAACAAATATATTTACAATACTGTTATTTTGCGCATTTGACCAAACAGCCACCACGTCTTGACCCGACGTCAGTTGCCGAGATAGATAGGCTACTGTAGGCCTAGATATATTATAGGTGTTCGTAATAATTAAATTACATCGAGGTGGATAAAACATGTGTTTGAGAACAAGGTAATAATAACAATTAAACGTTATTTGTATAGCCCCTTTCATACAGATACCTTCAGCTCAAAGTGCTTTACAACAGAGCATTTAAATTAAAGAATGTGAAATTTAATGATGCTTCATTCGTAGACTATAGGAGAAAAACAGAGCCCAGCCTGCTAAATCTACTCAAAGACGCCACCTGGCGGTAGTGCATCACTAAAACGAAATAACACCCGTCTGAAATCCCACGAGATTTCCAACGGGATTTCCCTGCCAAATACCGCGACGTGAAATGCTGCAGCAAGTTACATTCTTATGTTCCCACATCTGTACCTCTTGCTGTGGTTCAAATGCATTTGGCTAACGTTAGCTAACGCTAACGCTAACATCAGCTAACGCTAACGTTAGCTGCTAGATAGGAACAGCTGCCGCCATGATGCATCTTGGCTATGTGTGTATGTGTAATGTCTATTACAGGTGAGCATTGTATGAAAACGAAACTGTATGTTGGAAATGACTAACGTTACTTAGAGGAGTGTTTAGCTAGAGTAGCCTATTATGTTGCCATGCAAGAGCAAGCTAATGCTAACGTAAGCTAGCCAGCTATACCGTAGCGCCTCAGCCCGCCTGTACCGTCTAGCCGAATTATATTGCAAACAGTATTCAGAATATTGATGTATGAATGTGTGTGTGACAGAGAGAGGGTAATAAAAGAATGGTTTGTGTGCATGCATGTTCTCAGGGAAACAAGATGAAACGACCAGCAGCAGGGACTTCAGCAGACATAGCCGCCTTTTTTGGCAAGAGGCAGGCAAAAAACAGGGACAGTCAGAGTGCAGGTCAGGCAGCAGAGAGTACCCCCAGAGATGGTGATCAGCAGCCTGAATGCAGCCAGGGACGAGCAGGTGTGGCAGAAATTCAAAGTGCCACAAGAGATGATCAGCAGCCTGAATGCAGCCAGAGACCGGCAGGTATGGCAGAAACTCAGATCAGCACCAATGATGGCCAATTTCAGCATGAACCATACAGATTAGTTTCCACAGACTCATTTTGAAACTGAATGTTTTCCAGACATTTCTCAGACCAGAGCTGCGGGCCCTGCTCAACCTATCCTGAAGAACTACCCTGGAACTCAGTCAGAAAGGGGAGGACAAGATCCTTCAATGCCTCCTGGTTCAAAGACTTCACCTGGGTTGAGTACGCTCCGAGCAAGGACAACGCACATTGTTTTCTATGCAGGCATTTTTCACTGCCTTATGCTCCCGAGACAATATTCTCCTCAGGCACTGGTTTTTCAAACTGGAAAAAGGCCATGTATACAGATGGCGGATTCCAAATGCATGCAAAGTCAGAGCACCATGTTAATGCCATGATGGCATGGGCAGAGTATAAAAAAGGTGTGGAAAATGATACATCTTTGCTCCAGGTACTGGATAACCAATACAATAAAAAAGTTGAAGAAAATCGAGAGTACATTAAGACTGTT
Source organism: Borostomias antarcticus (assembly GCF_949987555.1). NCBI lineage: Eukaryota > Metazoa > Chordata > Actinopteri > Stomiiformes > Stomiidae > Borostomias > Borostomias antarcticus. The sequence goes on from NC_140242.1 coordinate 28,881,498, forward strand.
GCTGATGTCCTGCGGTGTACAGCCACCCAAAACATAGCGCAGCGTGGCCACTGAGAGTCAGAGGACTCGGGCAACAGAGGAAACTTTTTGGCCATTATGGAACTCATTGCCAAACATGATCCATTAGTAAAAGAGAAAATAAAGCATGGCAATGCCAAATACACAAGTCATAACATTCAAAATTAGATTTTGGAAGTGCTGGCTGAGATGGTTAGGAAGGACATTGCTGAAGAGGTGAAACAAAGTGGGGCATTTAGCGTCCTAGCTGACGAGACAAAAGACCTCAAAAAACAAGAACAAATTTCATTAGTACTCAGATACTATTACCAGGGAACAGTGCATGAAAGTTTCATGCATTTTGAACAAGCTGAAAAGCTTGATGCTGCTGGGCTTACAGAAAAGATAGTGAATAGCCTCCAAAAGTATGGGTTGGAATATAGAGAGCAGCTAGTTGGGCAAGGCTACGATGGAGCGTCGGTGATGAGCGGCAGACACACTGGTGTGTCTGCAAGGGTTCAGTCAGAGGCTAAGCATGCTTTTTATGTGCACTGCAACGCACATTGCCTTAATTTGGTAATTGTGGACACAGTGAAAGCAGTGCCAGAGGCATCATGTTTTTTTTCTTTGTTGCAGCGCCTTTACACATTTCTCTCAGGGTCTTATGTACACCAAAAGTGGCAGGACATACAGCAAGAAATGACCCAGGGTCAGCCGCCGCGAGAGTTGCCCAAACTTAGTGATGTTAGATGGGCTTGCAGGTTTTTTGCCTGTCGAAACCTGATGGACCGGCTTCCAGCTGTTCTCTGTGTCCTCCAGGAGATTGATGAGGAGAACAGTGGAGACAGAAGTGTAGAGGCACGTGGGCTGTATGGGCAGATAGACCTAAACTTCATTGGCCTTTTGGCAACTTTTCGGAGGATACTGGGAGACACAAAGTTTCTTTCTGATATGCTGCAATCCTTGTCATTGGATTTAGCCAGGGCAGTTGACCTCATAGAGTCACTACAGGACACATTTGTAGAGTACAGAGAAGAAGCCTTTTTTGGGGAGCTGTGGACTGAAGTGTTGGACATTGCTCGCCAGTGCAACATTAGCACAGAGAGGGTTTCCAAAAGGCAGCCAAAGATGAGCTCTGCTCTTTGTGGATCTGTTGTCACATCCACTATTGGTCAGCGACAGCTAGACAGAGATCAAGACGAGGAGTATTTTCGTAGGACTGTTTTCTATCCTATCTTAGACACCGTGAATGCTGAGCTTACGAGGCGGTTTTCCAAAACCAACTGTGATATCATGAAAGGAATTCAAGCACTCAACCCCAAAAGTGAGACCTTTTTGGACGAGACAACTCTGTTTTTGTTAGGAAAGGCTTACAACTCAAATTGTCTCAAACACAACCTTGATGATCTGAAGCATGAGCTACATCAAGCCAAACGGGTCTTGGAGAGGAAGAAGGTGGCTGGAATGGCGGATCTAACCAATATGCTTGAGTTTACAGTATTCCTGGAGCCATTCGGTGAGGTCTTCCATGAACTGTTCAGACTGTGCAAAGTTGCCATGGCCCTACCTGTAAGCACAGCTACTTGTGAACGCAGCTTTTCTAGGTTGAGATTAATAAAAAACCATTTGCGCACCACCATGAACAATGCTAGACTCAGTGACCTTGGGGTGCTAAGTGTGGAGTCCAAGAGAGCCAAGGCCTTGGACATGGATCTGTTTGTAAAGTTGTTTAGTAGTCGACACAGAAATCGCAAAATACAGTTGTTTTGAATTCTGTGTCTGTGTAGGAGACCAAGGAATCTGGACACAATCTGAGACACACACACACACACACACACACACACACACCACACATAGACCTCTTACTAAGTTAATGTCTACACACACACACCAATCAAAATATTTCTTATGATATTGTTCTAATGATAATTATATTGATCTACTGACATGTATATAGTTGGACAAACATTTAATAAACATCGCAATGTGTGAAAATTGTTTCTATTGTTCTAATGATAATTATATTGATCTACTTACATGTATATAGTAGGACAAACATTTAATAAACATCGCAATGTGTTAAAATTGACTGCTGTAATGTTATTCTTGTCAAATGCATTGCACCTATTTAGTCTGTTTTAGGCTACTGATGGTGAGTTAACATGAGAAAGATGATGAGTGTCATTTAAAGAAGTGGACATCAGAATTTTAATGCTGACAAAACGAAAAGGTCATGAAGCATGTTCCTTCCTTACCAGGTAAATAATTTAACTAAGAAATACATGAAGACATACCTTTCTTAATTGTACAGTTACAGTGTAATTGTTTCCACTTTGTCATCTTAATTTTGAGAGAGGTTGATAGAGGCCTTCATTTTTATGTGAAAATGGGGAATTTTGAAATCATCATCTGATGTTATTGTAGTTTAAAACCCTATTTATGCTTCTTTTTTTTCTTTTTTTTTAAGTGCCCAAAATTTTTGCCACGCTCGCATTGGTGCCACCCCTACTTCACAGTGGGTCCCCCCTGTGCCCCCCCCTCCTGAAAAAACTGGATCCGCCCCTGCTGCACTTATATAGCGCTTTTCCACCTTAGCGGCACTCAAAGCGCTTTACAATGGCCTCTCATTCACCCATTCACACACCAATGGCGGTAGCCATGTAAGGTGCTAACCTGCTCATTGGGAGCAATTTGGGGTTAGGTGTCTTGCTCAAGGACACTTCGACATGTGGACAGTCGGAGCTGGGATTCGAACCGCTGACCCTTCGATCACTGAACGACCCGCTCTACCAACTGAGCTACAGCCACCCCCATAATGTACAGTGCAATGAGGAAAAGGCACAGCACTAGTGTGGAGTACAGAGAGAGACCTCTCAGCACTAGTGTGGAGTACAGAGAGAGACCTCACAGCACTAGTGTGGAGTACAGAGAGAGACCTCTCAGCACTAGTGTGGAGTACAGAGAGAGACCTCTCAGCACTAGTGTGGAGTACAGAGAGAGACCTCACAGCACTAGTGTGGAGTACAGAGAGAGACCTCTCAGCACTAGTGTGGAGTACAGAGAGAGACCTCTCAGCCCTAGTGTGGAGTACAGAGAGAGACCTCTCAGCCCTAGTGTGGAGTACAGAGAGAGACCTCTCAGCACTAGTGTGGAGTACAGAGAGAGACCTCTCAGCCCTAGTGTGGAGTACAGAGAGAGACCTCTCAGCCCTAGTGTGGAGTACAGAGAGAGACCTCTCAGCACTAGTGTGGAGTACAGAGAGAGACCTCTCTCTCTCTCCTGACCTTCTTTTCAATGCTTAAAAGGGTGCGGTGAGCGAGAGCAGGAGTTCTCCCTCCCCCTCATCTCATTAGCCAATGATCTGGCAGAGGATCTGCTGTTAACCATTTACAGTAGCTGGCGGTCTCATGGACAGGTGAGTCCATGTGGACAGGTGAGTCCATGTGGACAGGTGAGTCCATGTGGACAGGTGAGTCCATGTGAACAGGTGTGTCCATGTGGACAGGTGATTCCATGTGGACAGGTGAGTCCATGTGAACAGGTGAGTCCATGTGAACAGGTGTGTCCATGTGGACAGGTGAGTCCATGACCATGCCCGGTTCAGCGAGGCTGCCTGTCTCTGAGACGAACCTGCTGGATGTCCCCGGAGAGAAGAGGGACACTGCACTGAAATGACCCAAGAAATCACCCCAACGAAGGGCTATTAGAGAGCTTTATGCATGTAAAGTATAGTGAATGATTAATTAGCTCATCCCTCTGCTCCCAGTCATCAGGGGGAGGTCTTAGGGTGACTGAGTGAGCACTGCCAAGAAGCATTAAATTTGTTGAACAGCTGTTGATGCCTGTTGCAGTGATGATGATGTTGATGCGATGATGTTGGTGAGGATGGTGATGACGATGATGGTGGTTGGTGACATTGTGGTGTTGGTGATGGGCGTACATTTTAATGTTTTCTGTATGCTTGACGTGTGCTAAACAAATTCCCCTCTGGGGCAATAAAGGTTTCAATTCAATTCACTGGCGTCGTACTAGCCTTAAACACAAGAGGGGCAGGAGAATCCTGCAGTGTGGGGTATTAAGCTCTCTCCTCAGGCTCAGGCGGGGCAAACAAGAGATTCATTTAGATTTACACAGAGCTTTGGCAGGAGAAAGGTTCTCGATAAAACAGTTTGGAGCTAGTTTTCCTTTTTTAATGAAACATGGCAACCTTCCAGTTCCACACGCACAGTCAGATGTATATGAACGCTGTGGTTGTGCTGGTGATGAGTGACTCTGTGTGTTGCAGTGTTAAAGCAGGCACACCCCTCCCATGTCCCGCGATGAACCCGGACACGAGATCTGCCTCACGAGAGCTGCTACACGCTGGAAAGCCAGTCTGGCAAGCCCCTTCATGTCACTGTCAAGTGTGGCCGGTGTCGGCGGCTGTTTAATCTCACCTCATCAATCACTAGCCACTTAAGTGCTGATAAAACAGTCATTGCTCAAGCCCTGCTCAACCTGTAGCCCGACAAACACCGCGGCCAAACCTGGCGCCCCAAAATGGTAACGAAATGCTGTACATCAAAGTGTGAACGCCGCTTGCTATAGTGACACCACTCAACACTCTTCCTCTGTGGTTAACACATACAGTACGGGAGGTTGACAGCAGAGCCGCTGGTGGTTGTGTAACTTCCGTTGAGTAAACAAGGTTACAGGTAAATGGCCTCTCAGAGGTTTGATTGGTCGGCCTCTGTTTTGTATGCCACGGAGGGAGAACACCTGAAGTGCAAACACACAGTATTGTGTTAATGAGTGTTAGTGAGTGTTAATGTTGGCTTGTGTGAAAGGTGTGTCCATGCGTAGAGGTGCTTCACTGACCACAGCCGGCAGGGAACAAAGATGAGGAAACCAGGTTGGTGGAGGTCAGGTTCGGCTTATTTCAGGGAGTTCCTCGGCCTTACCAAACTAGGAAGGAACCGCAGAACGTTACTACATCTCCCATCTTTAACCCTTCTTAGGGAGTCGACGTGTCCACTTTCCTCGTGACCCCCTTTATAAATGTGTGGGTCAGCATGAAATAAAGTGCTCAAGCGTCTTCGCCTTCCGTTTAAAGGTTGACACTGACAGCTCCTTCATGTCCCGAATAAACATCCACACTGCTCGGCTCTCTTTTAATGACGTCTCTCTCTTTTTACGAGGCCCTCGGTATCACATTCTCCATCGTTATGCCTTCAAATGGACCGTTTTGGCCCCGCGATGGCGTCTGCAAATAGTTGTGTGGTTAGATCAAGATCAGAAATGCGAATGAAACGCGATGCCCGAGGCGTGGGACCCTAACGAGGCAGGGGCCCGGCAATATGAGGAGACGCAATGTCTCCCAAAATGTTTAGGGTAAGGGCTGGGATTAAGACAGGCAAAATAAACCTTAAACTGATTATTATTGCCAATGTATTTTAAGGTCATATAAAGTTAAAAGTGACGTAGGTAAAAATTATTGTTAGGAACAATTCAAAGGAGAGTTTTTCTTTCTCCAATTTGTAGAACACACACATATGACTGTGTATTGCATGTTTGTTCTGCACAGGATGAGCTCATTTATATATACACAGTATATATATAGATATATATATAGATATAGATATTTAATGTACAAGCCCTGCACAGGATGAGCTCATTACACAGTATATATATACTGTATATATATATATATATATATATTTATAGATATATGTACATATATATAGATATAGATATACATATATATATAGAGATATATAGATATAGATATACATATATATATAGAGATATATAGATATATAGATATAGATATAGATATTTAATGTACAAGCCCTGCACAGGATGAGCTCATTTATATGTACACAGTTTATATAGATATATATATAGATATATAGATATAGATATATAGAGATATAGATATAGATATAGATATATATTTAATGTACAAGCCCTTTTCTCAGTGCTTTCCAAATTAGAAATATTTCCCAAACACCAGTGACCGATTTGCATCTTCCCCTTGCAGTGCTCCTCCCGATGCAAGACATGTAACCCTGCCCCCCACCCCCTGCCCCCTGCCCTGGCCATAGCTGCCTAATACCCTGCCCCCTGCCCTGGCCCTAGCCTAATCCCCATGAATAGCCTGCTTAATGTATTTGAATATCCTCCTATTCAAATTTTCTAAATTATTCAAATGAGCCCAAGTTCAGTATCTCTGACGGTGTTTTGAAATGAAGAGCCGCCATGGCGACAGCTGCCATGGTGCTTTGAGGAGGCAGCCATGGCTCATCTGAAGGACAGGTCTCTTTGTTCTTCATCCCTGCGAACCCTTTTCATCCTCCGGGAGCAAAAGGCCCCTTCCTCGCACAAAGCTAAGGCCCCGGCGCTGGCCTGAATCCTTCAATGGGCGTCCACAAAAAGGCCCGCGCGACTCGCCGTGGCGTGCATTAACGTGTTTTCCACCCTCATTCAGAGGCCCTCGCTGTGCCTTTGTCTCTCAATGTCAGACTGTGGGATGGAGCGCGCCAGGGTGGCGAGGACAGACAGTCCATCTGCTAATGACCGTTGACTTTCACTGAGGCGTTTTGCCTCGCAGAGTAATGGGGATGAAAACATCTTTGGGGTGGTGAACGGGACACGGGGGAAGATGGTCAGAGGTATCTCTGCAGGGGTATCACTACCACCGGGTATCTCTACCACCGGGTATCTCTACCACCGGGTATCACTACCACCGGGTATCACTACCACCGGGTATCACTACCACCGGGTATCACTACCACCAGTGCAGGTCAACCAAACTACCCGGTCAGACCGACGACCCTTCTGCCCGAGCATTATCATGAGTCGCACAGCATGATGATGTCACGCCACTCCACCGCCTGACGATGTGATTGGTTAAGAAAAGGCAGCGTTCCGTGACACTTAGCATACGTGACGCACATCGGCACATGTGCACATGCGCGCACACACACACACACACACACACACACACACACACACACACACACACACACACACACACACACACACACACACACACACACACACACACACTGATTACTTTCAGGGCTTGGGGGCATCTGAGGTGTTCATGTATTCCATGCGAGTGCAGCAGCTCATTAAACCCACCAGATGAAGCAGGGTTCACAGAGGCCTGACCCAACATGTTTTCGAATCACATCATTACTCTTCGCAACCCTATTTACCCAGAATAAAATCACATTACAAAGCTCTGACATGACATTACTGAACTGGAGCACCATTAAGGCTAAGGGGAACTGAACTGAATAACCTAGTGGTGAAACGCAAGCAGAGGCTGCAGAAACATACTTGGATGGGATGTCATGACACCCAGGTATGATGCTAATGAGACCACATGTGAGTCGACCTTTGACCTCTTAAATTAGGACTCCCACGTCGTTGAGATATGAAGAGGTTACCCACATCATGTATCGATCGAACATACTGTATTTAACCTTGTTGGCCATAATGAAGGGCATGCTGGGTAGATATACTCTTGATGCTGCTCTGGTCTATTTTCCGAACCACATGTTTGATACAGGAGGGAACAATATTCTTATTATTTATTTTATTCATTTACACTAATGTTGAAACCTAATGTAATAATGAAACCATAATACTGGGATTCTCTCTATTGTCTGTTATATGTCTGTTATGTGTTTGTTATGTGTCTGTTATGTGTTTGTTATGTGTTTGTTATATATGTTGTTGTACACTGCTGTTGACTATTGCCACTGTGTTTGTGAGAGACTGGGCCCCCTACTAAGAGCTTTAAATAGCTTCTTTGGGGTGACCCTTTCATACATCCATGTACTGTACTAATTCATAGAGTATGCTCCATGATGATGTATGAAAAAAACCAAACCAAAAAAATGGTAAATGGACTGCACTTATATAGCGCTTTTCCACCTTAGCGGCACTCAAAGCGCTTTACAATGACCTCTCATTCACCCATTCACACACCAATGGCGGTAGCTGCCATGCAAGGTGCTAACCTGCTCATTGGGAGCATATTGGGGTTAGGTGTCTTGCTCATTGGGAGCAATTTGGGGTTAGGTGTCTTGCTCAAGGACACTTCGACATGTGGACAGTTGGGGCTGGGATTCGAACAACTGACCCTTCGATCACTGAACGATCCGCTCTACCAACTGAGCTACAGCCGCCCCAAACAAGCTGCAATCCAACTGATCAAAGAAATGCACCACCACCACCACCACTCCACAACCTGCCCCCTCCAACAAGAGCTGAACACACCCCCAGCACCACTCCACAACCTGCTCCCTCCAACAAGAGCTGAACACACCCCCACCAGCACCACTCCACAACCTGCTCACTCAAACAAGAGCTGAACACACCCCCACCAGCACCACTCCACAACCTGCTCACTCAAACAAGAGCTGAACACACCCCCACCAGCACCACTCCACAACCTGCCCCCTCCAACAAGAGCTGAACACACCACCAGCACCACTCCACAACCTGCTCACTCAAACAAGAGCTGAACACACCCCCAGCACCACTCCACAACCTGCTCCCTCCAACAAGAGCTGAACACACCCCCAGCACCACTCCACAACCTGCTCACTCAAACAAGAGCTGAACACACCCCCAGCACCACTCCACAACCTGCTCACTCAAACAAGAGCTGAACACACCCCCAGCACCACTCCACAACCTGCTCCCTCCAACAAGAGCTGAACACACCCCCACCACCACTCCACAACCTGCTCCCTCCAACAAGAGCTGAACACACCCCCACCACCACCACTCCACAACCTGCTCCCTCCAACAAGAGCTGAACACACCACCACCACCAGCACCACTCCACAACCTGCCCCCTCCAACAAGAGCTGAACACACCCCCACCACCACTCCACAACCTGCTCACTCAAACAAGAGCTGAACACACCCCCAGCACCACTCCACAACCTGCTCTCTCAAACAAGAGCTGAACACACCCACACCACCACTCCACAACCTGCCCCCTCCAACAAGAGCTGAACACACCCCCACCACCAGCACCACTCCACAACCTGCCCCCTCCAACAAGAGCTGAACACACCACCACCACCACTCCACAACCTGCTCACTCAAACAAGAGCTGAACACACCCCCACCACCACTCCACAACCTGCCCCCTCCAACAAGAGCTGAACACACCCCCACCACCAGCACCACTCCACAACCTGCCCCCTCCAACAAGAGCTGAACACACCCCCAGCACCACTCCACGACCTGCTCCCTCCAACAAGAGCTGAACACACCCCCACCAGCACCACTCCACAACCTGCCCCCTCCAACAAGAGCTGAACACACCCCCACCACCACCACTCCACAACCTGCCCCCTCCAACAAGAGCTGAACACACCCCCAGCACCACTCCACAACCTGCCCCCTCCAACAAGAGCTGAACACACCACCACCACCACTCCACAACCTGCTCACTCAAACAAGAGCTGAACACACCACCAGCACCACTCCACAACCTGCCCCCTCCAACAAGAGCTGAACACACCCCCACCACCAGCACCACTCCACAACCTGCCCCCTCCAACAAGAGCTGAACACACCCCCAGCACCACTCCACGACCTGCTCCCTCCAACAAGAGCTGAACACACCCCCACCAGCACCACTCCACAACCTGCCCCCTCCAACAAGAGCTGAACACACCCCCACCACCACCACTCCACAACCTGCCCCCTCCAACAAGAGCTGAACACACCCCCAGCACCACTCCACAACCTGCCCCCTCCAACAAGAGCTGAACACACCCCCAGCACCACTCCACAACCTGCCCCCTCCAACAAGAGCTGAACACACCCCCACCACCACCAGCACCACTCCACAACCTGCCCCCTCCAATAAGAGCTGAACACACCCCCAGTACCACTCCACAACCTGCCCCCTCCAACAAGAGCTGAACACACCCCCAGCACCACTCCACAACCTGCCCCCTCCAACAAGAGCTGAACACACACAGAGACTGCTCAGAGAAGGGACTAACATCACAGACTGCTCAGAGAAGGGAATAACATCACAGACTGCTCAGAAAAGGGATATCTCAACGACGTGAGAGTCCTAATTTAAGAGGTCAAAGGTCGACTAACATGCGCAGTGGTCTCATTAGCATCATACCTGGGTGTCATGACATCCCATCCATGTATGTTTCTGCAGCCTCTGCTTGCGTTTCACCACTAGGTTATTCAGTTCAGTTCCCCTTGGCCTTATGGGTGCTCCAGTTCAGTAATGTCATGTCACATCACAGAAACGTCTGAGGACATCAACCCTGCCCACAGCTGTCAGACGTCATGTTAAATACATATACTGTAATCGTCCCCAGGTCTTGTCCTGTCTGTGATGTGTGAGTCTGTGTGTATAGATCTCTGTGTGTATAGATCTCTGTGTGTATATATGTCTGTGTGTATAGATCTCTGTGTGTATAGATCTCTGTGTGTATAGATCTCTGTGTGTATAGATCTCTGTGTGTATAGTTCTATGTGTGTATAGATCTCTGTGTGTATAGATGTCTGTGTGTATAGATCTCTGTGTGTATAGATCTATGTGTGTATAGATCTCTGTGTGTATAGATCTCTGTGTGTATAGATCTCTGTGTGTATAGATCTATGTGTGTATATATCTCTGTGTGTATAGATCTCTGTGTGTATAGATCTCTGTGTGTATAGATCTGTGTGTGTATAGATCTCTGTGTGTATAGATCTCTGTGTGTATAGATCTCTGTGTGTATAGATATCTGTGTGTATAGATCTCTGTGTGTATAGATCTCTGTGTGTATAGATCTATGTGTGTATAGATCTCTGTGTATAGTTCTCTGTGTGTATAGATCTATGTGTGTATAGATCTGTGTGTGTATAGATCTCTGTGTGTATAGATCTATGTGTGTATAGATCTCTGTGTGTATAGATGTCTGTGTGTATAGATCTATGTGTGTATAGATCTCTGTGTGTATAGATCTATGTGTGTATAGATCTCTGTGTGTATAGATCTATGTGTGTATAGATCTCTGTGTATAGATGTATGTGTGTATAGATCTCTGTGTATAGATCTCTGTGTGTATAGATCTATGTGTGTATAGATCTCTGTGTATAGATCTCTGTGTGTATAGATGTATGTGTGTATAGATCTCTGTGTGTATAGATCTCTGTGTGTATAGATCTATGTGTGTATAGATCTCTGTGTATAGTTCTCTGTGTGTATAGATCTCTGTGTGTATAGATCTCTGTGTGTATAGATCTCTGTGTGTATAGATGTCTGTGTGTATAGATGTCTGTGTGTATAGATGTCTGTGTGTATAGATCTATGTGTGTATAGATCTCTGTGTGTATAGATCTCTGTGTGTATAGATCTCTGTGTGTATAGATCTATGTGTGTATAGATCTCTGTGTGTATAGATCTCTGTGTGTATAGATCTCTGTGTGTATAGATCTATGTGTGTATAGATGTCTGTGTTATAGATGTCTGTGTGTATAGATGTCTGTGTGTATAGATCTATGTGTGTATAGATCTCTGTGTGTATAGATCTCTGTGTGTATAGATCTCTGTGTGTATAGATCTATGTGTGTATAGATCTCTGTGTGTATGGATCTCTGTGTGTATAGATCTCTGTGTGTATACTCAGTAGTATAAGACTATAGTATTATATATATACTATATAATATATTGTATACTATAGTATTAGTATAATACTAATAGTATAATTTGTATAATACTGTGACATGTTTTGCGTTTTTATATCTGGATGGTCATTTTTGGTGATAATGTGTAATGTTAGTTGTTTTTTTCTATCTTTTAATATGTGTATCCTTTTAGATGAGCTACTTTTGTAAATTCGGTCAATCTTTTTCTATGTAAACTGCGATTGTGAATGAAATAAACTCAAACTCATACAAAGAGAGCACATCTCTTAATATTCCAAAGCAGCCATGATCAGTTGGCGGTCATATCAATATTAAACAGCTTTCGGAGTCTTTCTTCCTCTTTACTCGTCCAGAGACGGATGAGTGTGGTAATGAGAAGTGATGCAATGTGAGCGGATGAGTGATTGCCGGGGCGCGCGCTAATAAAGAGGCGGTCTAGCTGGTCGTTAACATTGAGGAGAGCCGGTGATGGAGCTGTGGAGTCCGCCAGGTTAATGGTGTTTACAGCCGAGCGGAGAGCGGGGGGGAACCAGGGACCCCCACACACACACAGGGTCTTCTGATACTCCGCCCACACGCGGGCTGAACCCCCACACACACACAGGGTCTTCTGATACTCCGCCCACACACCGGCTGAACCCCCACACACACACAGGGTCTTCTGATACTCCGCCCACACGCCGTCTGAACCCCCCCACACACACAGGGTCTTCTGATACTCCGCCCACACGCCGTCTGAACCCCCCCACACACACGGGGTCTTCTGATACTCCGCCCACACGCCGGGTGAACCACACACACACACACAGGGTCTTCTGATACTCCGCCCACACGCGGGCTGAACCCCCACCCCACACATACACACACACGGGGTCTTCTGATACTCCGCCCACACGCGGGCTGAACCCACACACACACACACACAGGGTCTTCTGATACTCCGCCCACACGCCGGGTGAACCCCCCCACACACACACAGGGTCTTCTGATACTCCGACCACACACCAGCTGAACCCCCCCACACACACACACACACACACACACGCGGTCTTCTGATACTCCGCCCACACGCGGGCTGAACCCCCACACACACACGCGGTCTTCTGATACTCCGCCCACACACCGGCTGAACCCCCACACACACACACACACACGGGGTCTTCTGATACTCCGCCCACACACCGGCTGAACCCCCACACACACACACACACACGGGGTCTTCTGATACTCCGCTCACACGCCGGCTGTCTGTGTGTCTCACTTTTCTGGCCCCTGGGTGATACTGTTTTTTTGCTTCCCTCTGGAATATGGTATATCAACGGCATAAAATATGTTATGCAAATACAGCTTTAGTATAAGGTTAATACAAAGTTTGTAATTTTTTGCATTTTAATTTAATCTAATTTCCCGAGTTGACTGAGTTGAAATGGAATGGGCTCCAACCCTGTCATCAACAGACCTCAAGTGATGTACAGTAATACTCTCCAAGTATTAAATACTAAAGTATACTGTAGTATTCATACTAAAATAACTCTTCAAGTTGCCTTGAGTGGGGACAAGAATGCACCAAACAGCATGTAAGCAGTTGACCTGGTTTTTGCTGAATTAGTTCACATACTGTATGAAAACATGAAGATTTTTCTGTGTTGCTAAGAGACAGACTCTTTCACTTGAGAGTGTATCATTCCAGATGGGCGTTGATGTCCTCAACATGACCTGTAATTTGTAACGAAGTTCAACAATCAGTGACTGAAAATGAACTGACAAAGCAATAATTTAGCAACGATTGCCGGTGTCATTGGCCCCTCAGAGCTCCTGAAGGACGGCAGTTTGACATTGCATCTTTCTGTTGCCGGTGAAGGTCACAACAATACCAGAGACAAAGGCTTTGAGGAAGTCGGACTAATGTCCTATGCAAATCTGTCCCATGATTGTCCTCCCAGGGGACACGGAGAACAGCTGGTAGGTGCTTGGTGACATGGCGGTAGGTTAATCATGGCACATTCCATCTCTGGGAATAAGGGGTAGAGTGACACGTATGAAGTGACATAATTAAACGGCGCTGTCAGTAAAAAAAACAGGTGTCAAAACATTCATTGTGAAAAGATGTGTTTAACCTCGTCCGGTTAAGTGGTACAAATAGCAGCTCTGTCACACTCTGTCACACTGCCAGACAATCTTAGAATTGCATGTTTGTCTCCATAATGTTTCCTTTGCAGATTTGCCTTTTACCACCCATTTCCTGTCTAAACATTCATGCATTCGCTTTTTAAAGAAAGAAAAGGACCATTATGCAAATGTTCCTGTTAATAGTCAAACGTGAACGCTTCCCATGGCCTTGGAGTTGGGTTATCTGCCGTCAGGATGTAAAAGTCAGCCATATTTACCTCAGTTTCCCTGGTGGTGTTCCGACCCGCAGCAGTGGCAGGATTAGCGACT
>NC_140242.1:28900603-28923103 GCF_949987555.1 Borostomias antarcticus
ATGGTACCATTGATAGTCCAACGCTATGGTATTACCAGCTGGTTTGTTAAATACTAATCTCATGAATTTAGTTAAAACAGCTGGAAAGATCATGGGAATGTCCACCCCCCTATCACCCCAAAGAATCTTTGAGGAGTCCACAATTCAGCAGGCAAAGCAGATTCTGTCAGACCCAGCCCATGTGTTGAACTCTGAGTATGAGTTGCTGAAGTCTGGTAAGAGGTAGAGGGTTCCTTTATGTAGGCTGAACAAATATACGTTTTAATTTATTCCCGTTTCGATTGATCTACTGAACAAGCGCTCATCTGAGGATGGACAGAATAGGAGGGGATGAACTAATGTGACTAAATTCATGTTATGAACTATGCACTTGGGTCACTTTATGTATATAGGGTAACAGGGAACTATGCACTGTACTCGTCTCACGTTTCATGTCTTGTTTGCTATTCTTGTTGTTTGTAATGCAGCACTGCTTCTACCTCTATTAAGAATTTCTCCCTAGGGAGACAAATGAACTTGAACCTTTGAACCTTGAATCTAGTTGATGCGTTTCTCAAGTCAGTGTGAATTGGCTGGATTCAGCTCAATAGGTTAGCAGGATTCTGACAGGCGTGTTATTTTCCACATAATTTCACTATTTTGCAATTTAGCTGCAGTTATTCTGCAGGCACACACCCGGCCACAATGGGACTGTCATGCCAAATTGTGTCTGGGTTGCCAAATACTGTCCAGGGTGATGTAATGGTCTGTCGTCATTCCTGACATTCCTGAGTAGAGTCACCGTTCGTCAGAATCATCATAATCGCCATTGATTACAGGGTTAGCTATAAAAATGCACGTGAAATGTGCGTTCCTATTAGCTAAATCTCTCCGTTTTTTTTTCCAGTGTAGCATTTATTTTGTTTGGAAATCCCACAATATTACAGCAAGCATTACCAATGTTAGCTTGAGCTAATACTTTGTCATGACAGATTTAGCTGCTACAAAAGTGAATTTCACATGCATTTCTATACTGTAGCTAGTATAGTTAGTAGCTAGCCCAGTAAAGCAAACGTGCAAACACTACTCAGGAATGGCAGGAATGTGAGCGCGTCACGTTGCCATGGTGGCACAATATTCAGCACGGTTGCCTCACAGATAGAAGGTCCTGGGTTCGATTCCTGCTTGGGACGATGTTGGCACTGTTCTCCCCAGTGTTGTCAAGTACTTAGGTTGGGTATCTCCCGGGCCTTTCTGTGTGAAGTTTGCATGTTCACAAGGGTTTCCTCCTAAGAACCCCGATATGAAAACATTTTCAGCCCTGTTCCTGACCAGTACCTGGACCAAGTACTTGGACTGCGTTCCGAATCGCATACTACCCTACTATATAGTATGCCAAAACAGGATGTAGTATGTCCCAATACATAGTATGCCACATGCAGTATGGCAAAAGTACCAGGATGTCCTACTACATCCGGTCGTATTTCGCAGTATGCAAGCCAGCAGGCTTTTCTGGCTATTCTGACCCACAATCCTGTGCGCAACGGAAATGTGCGTCACATGTGCGAGTCGTGACAGCTGTAGATGAATGTCGCGTTATGGACAGCGACGGATGTGGGCTAATTTCAAGGCGCAATGTTATGACAAGGTAGTATGTCCCAATTGGATGCCTACTGCTTGCAAAGTACGTACTTTCTAAGGGCAGCTGTAGTAGGTACTGGTAGTAAGAAGTAGAAGTATGCGATTGGGAATGCAGCCTTGGACTTGGTTCCCAGGGGCCACTCACTAGGCTGCCCACTGCTCCTGGTTCCCCTGCTGGACCGCTTGGATGGCATAAATGCAGAGGACAAATTCCACAGCGACTGTGTGTGTGTGTGTGTGTGTGTGTGTGTGTGTACTGTGTACCCTCAAGGTCCAGTAATTATAGCAACGACAAATCACATATCCCCGGACAGTATTTGGCAACCGGACACATTTTGGCATGACAGCCAGTGAGAAGCTGGAAACAGTACTAGAATAAACGTGCTCATCCACGATGGGAAGCGAGGAGTAATCTTCCAGCGTCACGACGCTCGCCTGTGACATGCACTGATCACAAACCCAATGTTGGAACAACAGTTCCATTTGAAATAGAACTATGTTGCAGTAAAGTTCACTGTCACTTCTGCTCTACACTGTAGAGAGGGGGAGGGCCACTTGAACATCTCACCGCCCCCCCCCCCCTCACTGACCTCATTGACTTCCAGTGTAGCTGAGTGTGCACGCCTACATACAGTAGCTAGTTCAATACTGCGGCGGTCAGGGACATTATAGTCTCTACGTGTCAGGTTCATGTAAGACAGACCGTCACGGCCCTAAAGTCCAAAATAGCGAACTTATCCTTTAAAGGTCTACATGCACCCACAATAGGTACGCCTATGTTGTTGTTGTTTTTTTTTTGCAGAGAACAACAGCATGACAGTTTCAATGTCTACATCTTGCCGGGTGAAATTAAATTAGCAGTGAGTGGAAAATAGATAATCTACATCTGCAGTGTGTGGGATGCTGGATGCTTGCCCTTTGGATAATGGAGGAGTTTCTGAACAACAGATTTAGAACGCTCTGGGTCAGGGTGAAGGGCGCTGTGACCCATCCCCTTCTAGAATGATCTGTTGTGGGTCAATCCGTGTGTTATTTTGATCTGAGGTAATAGCATACTCTAAGCTATAAAAGCTAGCAGGGATAAGGCAAGGCCTTGGCCAGAATAAGGGCTCCCATACCCACACGAAGGCTGAGAGATACAGGAAATCTATTCCACAGAGAACTGGACTTGCCTCTGAGAAAAATGGATCACCTTGTATTATAAAAGCGTAGGCTAAAAGTTAATTGGAGACTAGATCAGATCAGAGTTCAGTGGAAGATGAGGAAAAAAGAGAAGCTTCGAGAGGGATATTTTGATTGCACAAAAAGGACTCACCCACATTTTGCACCTCAAAAGTAAATAGTGGTTTTCCATTCCCAGTGTTATGAAACAAGTTAACGGGCCCTGTTGGTGTTATTCCCGCCACCGCCCCTGGGCGGACCCTACCCCCGCTCACTGAAACCTGAACCGTCTCCCATTGTCTAGTTTTTAATTCCCCTTTATCATAGAAAAGTCAAAACAATGGAATTGGTTAAAGACACGGACCTGTGCCGATTGACGTACAAAATATTACATGTGGTTTTCAAGTGTTAAATAATGCAAATAATGTCAGCCTTTATAGACAGATAAACAAACAACGGTGATTGGAGGTATTCAAATGGGGGCGGGATTATTATAATGAGAACTGTGATGTAATTTGATACGGGAGATTTGAATGGCTGGCTGGGACTGACTTTTTTTCTAATGTTTTTATTTCGGCTGATCACAACAAAATGACTGGGTTGTTTCACTTCATACTTTGTGTGTTAGTCAGCCCATCACAGACTCACATGTACATGCAAAAACAATGAAAAAGTTCGTTTTGCAAACGTGGACCCCTTTAAACCGAATATAATAGGAAGCCTTCCAACTCTTTTTTGCTTGCAGCGTAAAGACAGCGAGGTGCAGGATATCTGATATGTCACCTACAATGGCAAAGATCCTCAATGACATTTGGGCTAATTGAGTAAATGGACACTAGCTACAACCTTCACTGACCAATCACATTGACCAACCTGAACATCAACATGCAACCTTCTCTCCTAATTGGTCCTTTACTGGCTTGCGCTCGTTACATCCCTGAGGTCAACCAGGAAGCCATGTTTCCTTGAGCCGTGGGCGACAGTACAGAAAGACTATTTATCAGCCATTAGGCTTACTGGCAATGTCAATGGAATACTGTAGGTCTGGCTAGAGAAGGAAAGAGAGAGAAAGAGGGGGAGGGAAAAAAAGAGGGAGGGAGAGAGTGGGAGAGGGGCAAGAGAGAGAGCGATAGAGAGAGAGAGAGAGGACAATGAGTCAGGAATAAACATAGGAGATAGAGAGATAGAGGAAGGCAGCAGGGCAGGGCAGGAGAGACTACGTCATGGCAGTTGGGCTCTGGACTGGTGGAGGCCGGAGTGGTGTCTCTTCAAAGATCAGATATCACGTTCGAAGAGGGCAAATTGAGCGATGGACGGGGAGATTGTCCATCATCGTCATCCAGCTGGAGCCAGATGCAATGTCACCACTAGTCTTGTGCCTTGGCCGAGAGATTACCAAAGAGAGCACTCTAGCTGTAGATGCCATGGCTGCACTCTCTTATGCAAATGAGACCAACTGCCGCTGTGTGAGGTATTAGAATGACTCATTTGTTAAAGTGCTTGTTTACAGATGTGCTGGAAATACACTATGTACCAAAGTTGAGGTAAATTAATCACAAAAGCCCCCGTTTGTTATTGTGGTGATGGATATTGGAGTCATGTGAGCGAAACTCTCTAGGCCACTGTGACTGTGCCATGGGTCAGGCCTCAGATGGAGGATGGGTGGAGGAATATAGCTGTGTTGGCTGCCTTGGGTGTTTGGCTGGGGCTTCCGGCTCCAGCTCATCCTCCCCAGCATCAATGAAAACAGTGTGATGTGCCATTTCAACTGTGTGCCTAAAAGCAAATTGGTTTTCCTTGAAACATTTACCACACGGTCGTGGGTCAGAGCAGCCTTTTGTCTGGGCTCCAGTGCTTGTTTGGCATGACTTCCTTGCGTGAGCACGCTACCATCAGCTTATCTCTGCCTCTGTGTTATTACAAACCAGCCCCAACTTCTGGGACCGAGCTCACGCAAGTAAATAGAACGGTGCTGCGGCCTGTAACCCTTTCCTCTCCCCTGCAACAACATCAACAACATCAACATCAACAACAACAACAACAACAACAACAACAACAACAACAACATCATCATCAACAACAACAACAACAACAGGGCAGCTACAGACCAACCCAGCGGCGTGCCAATCGGCACAGTTTGCCACAGTTCCGGCCCGCCTGTCGTTATAACGGCGGCGACACATTTCTCCGTCCGTGCGACGGGATCGAAGCCTCCCTCCTTCTTGCCACCGTGCCACGGCCAGGATTAACTGTTCTCTCTCCGCGTGGAAGCGCGCTGATGCACGCCCCCGGCCGTTCCTGCTACATTAAACCAGCACGTGCCCGGGGGTGGGGTGGGGTGGTGGTGGGGGGGGTTTGCAGACGCAGCCCAGAAAACACCCCCGCACTCTCCTCTCCTCTCCCTCGCTCTGCTACAGCTGGTCACGCTACTCCAATGAGACCAGCCCCCCTCCCCCTCACGCTCCCGAGAGCTGCGATAGCTACTATGGCGCACAGCAGCACTGTAGGGCCTCATATGAGATTACACACGGCATGGAGCCGGGGGAAGGGGAGCTTTTTGTGTTTCATGTCATTCGATAGGCCCGCGTTACTGCGGGCGGTGGTGGAAGTGTTTGAGGGAGACAGAGATGCAGCACTGAGGGATGTAACGATAACCGGTATCATGATAAACCGCAATAACATTTGATAACATTTATTGGGATAAAATTGTCTTTAAAACCGTGTTGGATTATCGTTCTTTGAAAAACTGACTGTGAATACTGTCCAGCATCAATCAAAGTTTGTAACAGTCAAGATGCATTATTTTAATGTTTATGAAAAAGTGCATAGTGCTGCTAATTTTATTTGTGGTTTTTAATATACAACTTTGCTTTAAGATTTCAGAGTAGTATTTGAGCGTTTTCAGCAGTTTAACAATACTGCGATAATAACCGTGGTCATTTTGCTACAAACACAAGCGCATTATGTGCATGCACACCCACATGCATGCATGTACACACACAAACACACACATACACACACATGCATGCATGTACACACACACACACACACACACACAAACACACATGCATGCACGTAAACACACATAATCCCCCCTCCGTTTTGCTCTCTGTACGGTAGCTCTCTCTCTCCCTCACACACACACACACACGCACACACACACGCACGGACACACACACACACACTCCCACACACTTGCTCTCTGTATGCTAGCTCTCTCTCCCAAACACACACACGCACGCAAACACACACACACACACGCACACACACTCCCACACACATCATAGTGTGTGTGTTGCAAGAGGCTCCCAGCGCCAGCAGCAGGTAGCATTAGCGTCAGGGCAGAGGTCAGAGCACAGCTGAACCAGCAACCCCCCTCCCGGCTCCCCAGTGGCCTCACCCAGACCCCCCCTCCCTGCTCCCCAGTGGCCTCACCCAGCCCCCCCCTCCCGGCTCCCCAGTGGCCTCACCCAGACCCCCCTCCCGCCTCCCCAGTGGCCTCACCCAGACCCCCCTCCCAGCTCCCCAGTGGCCTCACCCAGACCCCCCTCCCAGCTCCCCAGTGGCCTCACCCAGACCCCCCTCCCAGCTCCCCAGTGGCCTCACCCAGACCCCCCCTCCCAGCTCCCCAGTGGCCTCACCCAGACCCCCCCTCCCGGCTCCCGGGTGGCCTCACCCAGACCCCCCCTCCCGGCTCCCAGTGGCCTCACCCAGACCCCCCTCCCGGCTCCCGGGTGGCCTCACCCATGCCTGCATACCCGCCTGGGCCCACTGACCTAGCGGGTCCACAACTGTCCCCCGACACATGTCCGCCTTGAGTTTAGCGTGCATTCTCACTTGTAAAAATAGCTTCCATCCAACACATGCTCACAAATATAGGGCACTTTAATCCTTTGACCCCGCATTCACCGAACAGTATTTGCAAACAAGCCCAGTTTCCAGTTTAGAAACATTACACTTCCAGGGTTCAGAAATAGCTAGGACACGGGTTAATATAACCAGCTGGGCGCGGCCTGTAAACATCTCGCGGTGAGGTAACAACCTGTTTGAACGCACGGTACCGTCAGCGCCATGGCCGTTCTTCGATGAGAGATTCTGGATGAATGGCTGGGAACGCATCCAAAAGGGTTCCTTGGCTGGCAGCACCTTATTGTTGTTGTAATAGTTCTAGCTAGAACCTTTTAGTTGATGAAACACAGAACCACAAAGGCTCCTGAAGTTTTTCCTCAGTGTTCTTCCACAGGAACATCCAAAGAACATGGTTCTACAGTAGGTACCACCTGTTTGAGCATACTGTAGTCACCATTAGTGCTGTGCACATGAAAAAAGTTATCACGGTCACATGTAGCAAATACCTTTTGAACATATGAACAATATGTACAGTATGTGTGTGAGAGGGAGAGGTTTGAGCCTCCAGCTTAATGTCAGAAGCCTTTGACAGAGTGAAAGGTGAATCCAAAACAGGAACGTCCTTTGATCTGATGGAAGATTTAACGTACAGTAACGTTACCCTCTAAATCTGGGTGTGCTTGAGAGGCAGATTAAAGTGGGCGTGGGTGGAACATGTGTGACCCTCCCTGTCCTGCCTATAGGCTGTGCACCTGATTAACCTGCCAACGCTCACAGGGTGGATATGATCTGATGCTTCACACATTAAAGATGAATCAGGGTATTGTGGGAGTCTAAAGTTGAATGTGAGTTCTACAAAAGCCTGTGTAATCAATCATACAACACAATCAGCCATGTACAGATCTAACTCCCCATTTGGGAGTGAATCATAATAAACTACACCCCAACTAGGAAGTTGCACAACTCAACCTATTGCAAATTGTTTTGGATATGAAGTAATTTCCTCCACATAAGGCCAGGTCTCTCCTAATAGAAATAGATTGGAGACTTGCATATTATTGCATCATATATTATATCACTGCTTTGGCAGGAAAGGAGCTCGCTGGCAGAAGGTTGAGATTTCTTGTGAGACAAAGGTCCCTATGAGACGTCCCTTCTGGAAGAGTCGGTATGTTATCAACTATTGCCCCCTAGTGGCTATTTGCTGTATAACAGCAGTGAGCCCGGGCTGATGGATGGAGATGGGGCTTGACTCTGACATGCAGCCTACTGGATAATGCTGTCTTTTCTCCCCTTATTGCTTTGGATAGGAAGCCTCACAATGTGTTTTATATTATATGTATTTCAATGACAAAGCGTTATTAGTTTATGAATGCACTCATGACAAAAAGGATATCCTTCCTTTCTCTACAGTCACTCTTGGTGTCATTTATTTTGTATATGTTGTATTTACAGTACTGTGCCTACGTAACTACTGAAGGTTTTACAGAACACGTCTGGGGTGTCCAGTCTGTCCACTTACTGTCTAGACAAATTTACTTTTTGTTGCTTTGGATAAAAGTGTCGTCTAAATGACTAAAATGTCAAATGTTATATATAATTTTCTAATATTCTGTAACGGCGTAATAAGCCATGGATTTGATGTGTCTGTTCAATCATCCATACGTCCTAACTGACAGCAATCTTTCAGTTGGTCGACCAGGTTGTTGAGAGGAATTTTAGTTCAGACCACATATGAATGTGACCCCCCCCCTCACACACACACACACACACACACACGCACGCACACACACACACACACACACACACACACACACACACACACACACACACACACACACACACACACACATTATGAAGCAGTGGATAACTTTGTTCATTTTTCGTGTGTGTGTGTGATGTCAGTGCGGATAGTTATTAGTTACTGTACTGTGTAAGACAAGGCTGGGATATGTGCTTGTACTGTAAGTGCTCCTTAACTCAATTTTAGCCCTGTGTACAATATGCGAGTAAAACCTCTGTATAGATGAGGTGAGCGCAATGCGCTAATAAGACGCGGATAAAGCGATGCGCTGTTGAATGGGGCCGTTGACCCACTAATAGATGCGTTCAGGGAAAACTGCTTCAGAAAAGCTTCATCACATTTTCCCTCGATGTTTTCCATCCATGGTCAGACCCCTGACAAGAAACACGGACAGAGGGACAGGATATTTATCGATGTGGCAGGATTCGAGCCTAGTCTAATGATATAGAACCTGATTTCATAATCACTTCAGTCAGGAAAACAACAACGTCTTTTATTTAGAAAATATATTTAAAAAAACGGTTAGATTTTTGTTTATAGATATTGTGGATTTTCCCATCACTCATTGGATGACTTGTCAGTGATGATAAACTGTAATGTGACACTAGAGGGCGCCATTTCACTATCAGCATTCAACTCCAAGATAGGCTCTTTAAAAAAAACAGTACAAATAAGACTCAACACTTCAATCAAACATAACTAACTTAGTCACTTCGTTACCAAATAGATGTCTAACTCTGTATATGTGATGTCAAATCAAGTAAATGCCAAATCCCCTATCCAAAGTTTTGTTGACAGAACTGTGAAACATTTAGTGACCCTGGCCGTCAGCAGCTTCCTCAAGTCTCAGAATATATGTGATAATCTAAAAAATATATGTGATAATCTAAAAAATGTATGTGATAATCTAAAAAATATATGTGATAATCTAAAAAATATATGTGATAATCTAAGACACAAAATGTTCAACTAACCCATAAAAACACTGAAAGATGCTGAGCGCTGGATCAAGATGCGGTGTGATGGATACATGTAGAGATTAGGAAATTATAGAGAGATAAGAATTGTCACATCTCTCTAAATGAGCTAAACAGTGCGCGCGCGCACACACACACACACACACACACACACACACACACACACATACACACACACACACACACACACACACACACACACACACATACACACACACACACACACACACACACACACACACACACATGCATACACGCATGCACATAAACACACACACACACACACACACACACACACACACACACACACACACACACACATAACCCTAATAACTTGTGTTCATAAGACTGTTTATTCATTCAGTGTCATTAAGGATACTATACGATAGCCTTTATTGATCCCCAAAGGGGAAATTAGACTAGTCTAGACTAGTCTTTCAGCAGCATACAGACAGCATACAGTCATACATACATAGTCACACAGAAAGTATGGGAGTAGATAGTAGATCTACTACTAATTCAGAGTGAACGACATTAGTGATCATCCATCACACACCGGTACTCCACCATGTCCTCCTCAGAGAGGCTGGAGAACCTCAGAGAGGCCGGAGAACGTCAGAGAGGCTGCAGAACGTCAGAGGTTGGAGAACCTCAGAGAGGTTGGGAGAACGTCAGAGAGGCTGGAGAACGTCAGAGGTTGGAGAACGTCAGAGAGGACGGAGAACGTCAGAGAGGCTGGAGAACGTCAGAGAGGCTGGAGAACGTCAGAGGTTGGAGAACCTCAGAGAGGTTGGGAGAACGTCAGAGAGGCTGGAGAACGTCGGAGAGGCTGGAGAACGTCAGAGAGGTTGGAGAACGTCAGAGAGGCTGTAGAACATCAGAGAGGTTGGAGAACGTCAGAGGTTGGAGAACGTCAGAGAGGTTGGAGAATGTCAGAGAGGTTGGGAGAACGTCAGAGAGGCTGGAGAACGTTAGAGAGGCCGGAGAACGACATGGCAGGGATAGTATTAGTCATTCTACTGCTCCCTGAGAGAGATGTTCTCCTGGGGAACCAGCATTCCACCCTGTACAGAGAGAGATGTTCTCCTGGGGAACCAGCATTCCACCCTGTACAGCCCCGAGTGACTGAGAGAGATGTTCTCCTGGGGAACCAGCGTTCCACCCTGTACAGCCCCGAGTGACTGAGAGAGATGTTCTCCTGGGGAACCAGCGTTCCACCCTGTACAGCCCCGAGTGACTGAGAGAGATGTTCTCCTGGGGAACCAGCGTTCCACCCTGTACAGCCCCGAGTGACTGAGAGAGATGTTCTCCTGGGGAACCAGCATTCCACCCTGTACAGCCCCGAGTGACTGAGAGAGATGTTCTCCTGGGGAACCAGCATTCCACCCTGTACAGACCCGAGTGACTGAGAGAGATGTTCTCCTGGGGAACCAGCGTTCCACCCTGTACAGCCCCGAGTGACTGAGAGAGATGTTCTCCTGGGGAACCAACGTTCCACCCTGTACAGCCCCGAGTGACTGAGAGAGGCCTCGGGTTAAAGATTCAAGATTACTTTTATTCGTCACATGTAATGTATGGTGTACAGTCATAGTGAAATGTTGCTGCCGGCTCCAAGATTATGCTACAGATGAACTCTAATTTATTATTATTATTATTATTTTTACAAATGTACAAGTTATGAATTTACAATGAACAAAACTGTTTTTTTTTTTGTTTTTTTTACAAATGAACACAAAACACAATAATTGCCCTTAAAAATGTCATCTTAAAATTAAGACGGGATGGGATAGATAAAGGTCTGGATGGATTATGTACATGCTATATATGCATATGAACAAATAAACAAACAAAGAAACAAATAAATAAATAAACACATAAATAAATAAATAAATAAATACACAAATGAACGAATGAACGAATGAACGAACGAACAAACAAACGAACAATACATACATACATACATACATACATAAAGATAAATAGCCTGGGGGGGGGGGGGGGAGTTATGTACTTGCTATACTGTAGCTATGATTAACCTGGGGGGGTGTTAGAAATTGTTATTCAGGAACCGGATGGCTTGTAGGAGGAAGCTTGTCTGAGCCTCCCTGTGCTCCCCATGTGAAAGAGCTTCTTCCCACAGGCCATCCGGCCCCTGAGTGATTCTACCGTAGCTAACACCTGATCGGATGGTGCTTTACCACAGTTACTGGATTCTAACGTTAGTTTTACGAGTTCAGCGAAAGCCCTCGTAAGGCTAGGAATAGAACAGTGAACAGTGTGGGAACAAGACATGCCAGTGCAAAATACAGTAACAGAAGTGACAAATACAATACGTAAGGGATAATGTATAATGTATGTCAGTAGCTGTGTTAATATGCAGGATAACGTATGGCCAGTCGGACATTATCAAAAAATCGTTTGGTTTTATAACGCACTGAAGGGCTCTTATTTTGACATCATTACATGGCTCTCTGAAATGTTTGATTCTGATTGGACAATCATGCATTCTACCGCTCAGTTATTTCTCGATTCCAGAGAGCTGTGTAATAAAATACAATATATAATAATGTACAAAATACAGTAATAGTGTGTCATTGGGGGTCTTGTTCCTTGTTGATGAGACCAGCTGCAGTCGGGAAGAAACTGTTCTTGTATCGTGAGGATTTGGTCCTGATGACCTGCAGAGGGAGTGGTCCAAAGAGTTTGTGTCCAGGGTGGCAGGGGTCGGCCACCATCTTGCCGCTTGCCGTCCTGTAGGTGTGCAGGTCGTGGAGGGATGGCAGGTTGCACCCTCTCAGCAGAGCGGATGATAAGCTGCAGTCTTCCCTTGTCCTTGGCCGTGGCAGCAGTGTACCAAATGGTTATGGAAGAGTTAAGGATTGACTTGATGATGGCGGTGCAGAAGTGTATCATCATCAACCTGGCGGCCCTCTGAACTCTACCCACCTGAACCTGGCGGCCCTCTGAACTCTACCCACCTGAACCTGGCGGCCCTCTGAACTCTACTCATCTAAACCTGGCGGCCCTCTGAACTCTACTCATCTGAACCTGGCGGCCCTCTGAACTCTACTCATCTGAACCTGGCGGCCCTCTGAACTCTACCCCCCTGAACCTGGCGGCCCTCTGAACTCTACTCATCTGAACCTGGCGGCCCTCTGAACTCTACTCATCTGAACCTGGCGGCCCTCTGAACTCTACCCCCCTGAACCTGGCGGCCCTCTGAACTCTACCCATCTGAACCTGGCGGCCCTCTGAACTCTACCCCCCTGAACCTGGCGGCCCTCTGAACTCTACCCACCTGAACCTGGCGGCCCACTGAACTCTACCCCCCTGAACCTGGCGGCCCTCTGAACTCTACCCATCTGAACCTGGCGGCCCTCTGAACTCTACCCATCTGAACCTGGCGGCCCTCTGAACTCTACCCCCCTGAACCTGGCGGCCCTCTGAACTCTACCCATCTGAACCTGGCGGCCCTCTGAACTCTACCACCTGAACCTGGCGGCCCTCTGAACTCTACCCATCTGAACCTGGCGGCCCTCTGAACTCTACCCACCTGAACCTGGCGGCCCTCTGAACTCTACCCACCTGAACCTGGCGGCCCTCTGAACTCTACCCATCTGAACCTGGCGGCCCTCTGAACTCTACCCACCTGAACCTGGCGGCCCTCTGAACTCTACCCACCTGAACCTGGCGGCCCTCTGAACTCTACCCACCCCCTTCCAACCCTCCCCCCACCCCCCCTTCAAGCTGAGCCCCCGCTGAACCACACACAAACACACACTGCCCTCCATGTTCTCTCACCTTCCAACATTCACACCTTGACCCCTCCCCTCTGACCCCTGACCCCTGTTTCTGCTCTTGAATGACTCTTTTTGAACTACTGCATGTTTACGATGCCTTTCCAGAGCTCTATTACAAATACCTCAGATACAGTAAACAGTTCCGCCTAATTCAATGCAAGTTCGTAATTAACAAATGGCCACAATCTCTTGTTTAATTTCCCACTTTCAAATCTGACACAAAAACGTGTCAGTTCTGAATGAGAGATCAGTAGATGGTCAATTTATATAGTGACCTAATATTCGCCCTTAAAGGTCAGGACAAAGCTGGACTCAAACCTCGCCTCATTGGCCCACAGAGCGGGCGGGGCGCTGACTGCTGATTGGTGCCCAGAGTGTGGAGGGCTTGGAGGTTTTACTTCCCATTGCCTGTTTGAGCACAACGATCCGTCAATCACCTGGGGGACAACAACAACAACAACAACAACAACATAGTCACATCCCTATTATCCCTCCCCCCAACCCTCCAGTCTCTGTCCCCGTCCCACGTCTCGTCCCAGGGACAGGCGGGTCTGTGGACGAGGATTATCCATATTTTTGTCTCATTGCCAATGTTAACCCTTGCCCCTTGTGTATTGTCCCCTGTCAACAAAGATAGCACAAAGGAGTTTAGACATAGCACTTTTATTCAACTCTACATCATAGACGGTGTTAGATAAAGGTTAAAGTCCCAATGATTGTCACACACCTGAGAGTGTGAAATTTGTTCTCCGCATTTGACCCATCATCCCCTGGGGGAGCGTGAGCAGCAGCGGTGCCGCGCTCGGGAATCATTTGGTGATCTAACCCCCCAATTCCAACCCTTGATGCTGAGTGTCAAGCAGGGAGGCAATGGGTACCATTTTTATAGTCTTTGGTATGACTCTGCCGGGGATCGAACTCCTGACCTCCCAGTCTCAGGGCGGACACTAGAAACACAAGGCCACTGAGCTGGTCAGGAATAGATCATGAACTATTTTTCCTCAGGTGTGAACATTGTCTTCCTGTGTCGGTACGTTGCACAGGCATAACCCAAGACGCCTACATGTACACAGGCATAACCCAAGACGCCTACATGTACACAGACATAACCCAAGACGCCTACATGTACACAGACATAACCCAAGACGCCTACATGTACACAGGCATAACCCAAGACGCCTACATGTACACAAACCCAGATCTGCGTTCAATCTGACTTTCCTTCCCCTCACTAACACAGCCGAGGGGTGTCGGGAGGTGGGAGGCAAGACAAGCAGCGAGCACATTCGAGTCCTCTCGTCTTTCACGGGCGCCGGGCGTTGAAAGCAGCGTTGGGACATGTAATGACAGGCTGTCACAGCGAGCAGCGGGGCCCCCTGCTGGGTAAAAACCTCTTTCCCGCCCACGTTAGAGGTGGACTAGCAACCTCTAACTCCTTCTCACAGTCGCCCAAGAGATGTTTAAACAGCTCTCAGCGGGGCAGCGAATCAGGACGGTGCTGAATGATTGCGTTGATTTCCCATGACATATAATAGAGAGGGGTCAGGCGTTCACCGTTCCTCTCCTCTCAGGGTCTGAGTCTGTTTCCATTAGATGTGCATAACTGAGTGGAAAATTGGTTGAAAGTAACACATAAAATGAAGTGATATGGTGCCTAAATGTGGACATGATGGTTTGTAAGACAAGTTGTCCGACAAACATATTAATTACATATCAAAAGGGCCGTCAAGTAATCAGACGCTGCAATGCATCAATGCAGAACCAGATAGTGAACAGAGGATTCACAAATTAATTGATCAGGAAATAGATTGCATAGCTAAAAACATTTTTCACATCACATCTCTCCAGCTACGTTCTAAACTGGTTCAGGATCTGTCTAACAGGCCGAAAGTTCTTTGTCACCCTTGGTGACCAAAACTCTAAGATGGCGGATATAAGATGCCTTCCACAAGGTTGGATTCTGGGCCCTGTAGTCTTTAGCTTATACATGTAACCTCTTGGCAGCATCATTAGAAAACATGGTATTGATTTCCACTGAAGACAATACGCAACTTTAATAGTTTTTAATCGCCTGCCAGAGAAGTGTGGAGATCTTTAAAAAAGGACTTAACACACCTTTTTAGTTCTTGCATTCAGATGCTTTTAGTATGTTCGTCTCTTTTACACTGATGAATGTGAAAGAGTGAGTGTCTTAATGTAATGCTATGTCATCTGTATTGTACTTTGTTTACTTATTATGTTTGTTGTTTTTATCTGTTACCTGTTTACAGGGACTGCAGATGCAAATTAGCCTAAGGCTAACTCTGGTGCGATGCATCAAATGTTTTTACATTTATGTTTTAATTGCATGGTCCCTTCCAAATAAAATTGTAAAAAAAAAAAAAAAAAAAAAAACAGTTTTTTTTTTTATTACAGTTTTTTTATTTTTTATTATGCTGCTTACTATTTATTTATGTATTGTATTTTATGTCTTGTGTTCTTACTCTTACTATCTGTGCATTCATATCTGAAATGTGCTATAAAATAATGTTTGATTGATTAAAAAAAAACCTGCACAGCTGTGGAATAAAGACAAATGTTATTTCATCTCCATAATGTGGAGAGATTGAGAGAGGAGTCTGTCAGAGACAGAGACAGAGGAGAAGACCCTGTGGCCCCCACAGGGGAGCAGAGGGGGGGTATTAGTCAAGCCACAGGGGGACGGGATTCAACCCAAACTGAAACATGGGGAGATCCAGATGTTCTCACTACGGGGTGCGTCCCAGACATGACGACAGGACGATCCCTCGCTCATCACCATCTCATCCTCATTTGGGGAAATAGGAGAAACAGGAGCACAATGACATCTAGATCATTCCGAGTCCCCCCCCCCCCCCCCCCCCCTACAGCGACTGAACATTGCGCTGTGGAATGTTCGTATTATGTGGGCGGGGCCACAACTAGAGAGTCAGTCATGGGACAGAGTTCGGATTCTGGCATTTGGAGACGAATCCGGCTCCAGAAGACTGTTCAGGTTACGTTATTGTACAAAGATGACTAGTGGTAGGCCTGGGTATCGAGTCGAATTTCAAGAATCGATTTGATTCTGATTCACAAGGTTCAGAATCGATTATCACGATTCAACCTGCCCTCCCTCCTGGTCCAACCTGCCCCTCCCTCCTGGTCCAACCTGCCCTCCCTCCTGGTCCAACCTGCCCCTCTCTCCTGGTCCAACCTGCCCTCCCTCCTGGTCCAACCTGCCCTCCCTCCTGGTCCAACCTGCCCTCCCTCCTGGTCCAACCTGCCCTCCCTCCTGGTCCAACCTGCCCCTCCCTCCTGGTCCAACCTGCCCTCCCTCCTGGTCCGACCTGCCCCTCCCTCCTGATCCAACCTGCCCTCCCTCCTGGTCCAACCTGCCCTCCCTCCTGGTCCGACCTGCCCCTCCCTCCTGATCCAACTTGCCCTCCCTCCTGGTCCAACCTGCCCTCCCTCCTGGTCCAACCTGCCCTCCTGGTCCAACCTGCCCTCCCTCCTGGTCCAACCTGCCCTCCCTCCTGGTCCAACCTGCCCCTCCCTCCTGGTCCAACCTGCCCTCCCTCCTGGTCCAACCTGCCCTCCCTCCTGGTCCAACCTGCCCTCCCTCCTGGTCCAACCTGCCCCTCCCTCCTGGTCCAACTTGCCCCTCCCTCCTGATCCAACCTGCCCTCCCTCCTGGTCCAACCTGCCCTCCCTCCCTCCTGGTCCAACCTGCCCTCCCTCCTGGTCCAACCTGCCCTCCCTCCAGGACCCTGAAAACAGGCCAGGAAGTTTGCAGCTGACCCCTCCCACCCCGGCCATAATCTGGTCATGCCACTCCCCCCAGGCAGGAGGCTGCTGTCCATCAGGACCACATCTGCACGTCACAGAGGCAGCTACTTCCCCACGGCCTCCAGCCTCTTCAACAAGGCTTGTGCCCCCCTCTGACCCCCCGCCCCCGCCCCCGCCCGCCCCACCACGGACCCTGCCCCCCCGCCCACCCCACCACGGACCCTGCCACCGTTCAGTGACACTGTCGATAGACACTTGCACATGACCTGAATGTAACCTATAGAACGCACCACACACACACACACACACACACACACACACACACACACACACACACACACACACACACACACAGTATCACGCTGCACACACATACACTCACCTACACACTATACTCTGCATACTCACACTATACTCTGCATACTCACACTATACTCACAGTATAAACACTGACTGCACTACCTTTATATTGTTCATTAGCTTATCCTTTTTTGCACTAGACCTACAGGGTTCAGCGTATCTACCCACTAGACCTACAGGGTTGAGCGTATCTACCCACTAGACCTACAGGGTTCAGCGTATCTACCCACTAGACCTACAGGGTTGAGCGTATCTACCCACTAGACCTACAGGGTTGAGCGTATCTACCCACTAGACCTACAGGGTTGAGCCTATCTACCCACTAGACCTACAGGGTTGAGCGTATCTACCCACTAGACCTACAGGGTTGAGCGTATCTACCCACTAGACCTACAGGGTTGAGCCTATCTACCCACTAGACCTACAGGGTTGAGCGTATCTACCCACTAGACCTACAGGGTTCAGCGTATCTACCCACTAGACCTACAGGGTTGAGCGTATCTACCCACTAGACCTACAGGGTTGAGCCTATCTACCCACTAGACCTACAGGGTTGAGCGTATCTACCCACTAGACCTACAGGGTTGAGCGTATCTACCCACTAGACGGTCATTACGCTGAGAACGGGAGGATCTCTGGCCCACTGACAGCTGTGCGTCAGAGGTTCTGTTGGGGGCTTTTAGCTCCAACGCCCAAACCATAACAGGAAAGCTGCCGTGGGTCACAGGACAAACTTTAGAAAATCTCTGAGGACTTAGCTGTGTGTCAACGACCAATGGGTGTCGACTAGGGAAACAAGGAGCACTGTCTTGTATACTGCATTTAATTTGCAGTTTGATTTGGTATCGTGTAACTACGGACTACAATGCAATCCAATTGACTCTTGCATGGGGGCTGAGTCCCAGCCATTAATAGAATATTGTCATCTTCGTAAAGCTTTCAGAACTTAAAAAAAAAACTACAGTATGACCTCACTCTCAGATAAAACCGTCTCGAGTTAAAATGAGCTTAACAGAAAACGATGCGTTGTTACTGCTAGGCTAACAGTAGTCTCAAACCTAGTAGATATATAGAGCCACTGCCAAGAACAACTCCAGAGTTTTTCGGCCGGTAGGCGTTGTAATCGTTCCCAAACACAAAGATGCTGTCCACCAGGGAGCAAACAGAGGCCAGACATCCAGGCATCTGTTACCCTTCATTCAATCACTTCTCCACATTAGCACAGCTCCCTGACTTGCACACTGTTTCTTATAGCACCATTGTTCTGTTTGGACATAGTTTCTTATAGCAAATCCGATAATTGACCAATGAATACCTTCACATGGACAGGAAGTAGTCTCTGATTGGCCCCTGCTACCTGTACCATCAGATAAGAAGCAGGTGTGTCGTGCGTATGGTAATGTGTTTAGTCTAGGCAGAATACAAACATTTGTGTATCACAATCCTAATCACAATAAGCCAGGAAAGGAGTCACCCTATCGCAACCTATCAAGCCTAGCGGACCCCTCCCTCTGCGGTCAGTGGCACAAGCAGGGACACCTACGTATCTTTCTGTAGACGGCCATGTAAACGTTGTATGGAACAGTCCGTCTCGGACATAATGTCTACATTAAGACACGTTGAGAAGAGACCTTTGGGGACAGAGCTTTCAGCAGGGCAGCTCCCACCCTCTGGAACTCCCTCCCTGTAGAACTCCAACGCCCCCAACTCTGGACTGCTTCAAAAACCTCCTTAAAACTCACCTCTTTAACATGACCTTTGACCTCTAGCTTCCGTTACTTAATGTTGTGTGTCTCTGTCTACCATGTTTGTCTCTTGTCTGTTCTGCCCCTATGTAAAGCGACCTTGGGTTTTATGAAAGGCGCTATATAAATGAAAGTTATTATTATTATTATTATTATTGCACAGGTACAGAACTTTAACCCTGTGTTGGTGTAGCTGGACAAGCACGTTTCAAGACTGGTGCTGCGTATTACAGATGATCTCAGTCTCCTCAAGCTGCATGATGTCACCCGACGTGCGGTAATTAGGTTGGGCAGTAGAACATCTCTGCCTCGCCCGCTCTTTTCCCACACTGGCCCTGGATACGCTGGGGTAATGGACTAATAGGTTGAGGGACACAGGATACATACGAGACGGGCTCCATCAGATCTGCCCAGATACCGATCTGGATGGTGCGAGACCAGTCCAGTGACTCATATTCTTATCGCTTTATTTCCTTATGATCTCTCATATCTCAGAGTTACGTAGCCCAATCCCGACACCAGGATACAATAAACATAGCTTATTTATTAATTATTGTTGAAGATCGATAGAAGGGGCCGTCCTTACAAGAGCCAGATGTCTGAGGACTTCCTGAGGAGGATCACAGGAGGAAGGAAGATATTGTGAAACAACATAAACAAGACCCTCTATTTAAGATAAATGTCTTCTGATTTTCCAATAAAAGCCTGAGTCTGCGATTGGGAGGACATTAGATATCATAAAAGGGGGAAGTTGAGGAAATATGGGACTGATAAAAATGCTTCGTCATCTGTAATTTCTTTAAGGTCTTTCTGTGGAATTTCAGGCTTTTATTTTTAATCCGATAGACCATTCTGTGTACCACAATTCACTCAAGGAGCGCTCCAATATTCAGCTCGCCCATATGACAAACCCGGGAACATCCGACACTCAGATATGACTTCCCAGAAGCCTTCACTGTGGGTCAGCCTGAGAGCAGCTGGACTTGGGAAAAAAGCGTTTAGTGCTGCACCAATTATATCATTTCCTGTTCTGTTTCCTGTTCAAGAAAAAAAGTAAATTGCCAGAAATCAAGGAGAGACTTAAACGTGTTCTTGAGTAGACATGAAAGAAAAACGTGCCTCATCAGTTATATCTGTTAAAAATGCAAGATAGAACCAAACAATATAGCATTCATTATGGCTTCTTTCTTTACAGCATGACTTCAGAGTAACTTCTGAAAGGAATTGATTGAGTTTATACAGCTTGAGAAATTAGGGAAAAGAGAATGATGTGAATGGAAATGTAAAGACAATCATCTAAATGTAGGCAATATTATTTTGCAATTCACTTCAAGCGGCAAAAAAATAAAATTTTATCCAAACTGGCAAAAGCTTCTGTTCTTGTTGGAAAAGTGCACATAAATCATTCTCATCACTGCGCCACTCATTCTAAAACAAATCTTATTTCATAGGCATTTGCTATTTCAGAACATTAAAATATTAACTTTTGATGAATTATTGCCACTCATGCTTTAATTAATCACATTTATAAAGAATCAGCACTTTGATGTTGTTAAGAATGATAGGGTTTTTATTCCACGCCCAATTTCTATTCCAGAAGTTTCACAGATATTAAAGGATATCGCACAGAAGCACATGAACTTGGGGGAAGAAAAACATATCAAAGAATACAAGAAATTGAAATAAAAAAATAGCAGGGCAATCATAATGATGTTAATGCCCTATTCACACATTTCACTGTCTATATTTATATATAGTGTAGGCATGTATGCCCAAGTGTGTCTATCTGAATAAATGTGTCTTCAAAGTCCTCTATTCCCTTGGCCATTGCAGGTTACAGTGAGAAAAGCCCTCCGTTCTAAATGAGTCCCTGTGATCAACAGAAGGAAAGGAGTCTTCGCCAAGCCCTTTTTGCATAGTCGTTAGTCAAATCCATAATTAGGAATCAGACATGTTGTGCAGAGAGCGGCCGTGACAGTTCACAGGATGTTGAAGCTGCCTATTGGTTAATCCACATCGAAGTAATTAGCATCCTGCATTGAGTTATATTTGTCCAAACCCTTGCTAATTGTCCCAGTGGTTATCCAAGCCTCTGCTTCTACAGTCCAAAATCTCCGTTCCATTACCTCAAAACCCCAAACATAAATCAAATGTTTGGATATACTTGCATACTAATTCTGAAAAACAATAGTCTAATTCTGAACATGTGTACACCTTCAAAATGTCTACCTTGTTGCGAAAAATAGACAATGATATAAGCAAAGCCACGCATGTCAACATCCAACCATGTTTATTCAGCTTACTCTGTTAAACAATATCAAGTGTTTGCTTGATTACTTCTTGGCTTTGCCATCGAATTCCTTTCCTTTAATCAAAAAAGGAACGACACATGGAAGCCGAGTTCTTGGTCATGTCAAGGTTCTTGTTCATTAGGCTTTATGTGTGGTAGGTGTTTCCTCTTGCTCTGTCCCCTGCTCGGAGCACGTCGGGGGAAGAAGCCGAGTCATCTGGCTGTGATTGGACCGTCCACCACCCAGATATGGACGCCCGAAAAATAAACAACGTGCAAATCAAGCTTGGCTCATCACTAGATTAATAATACGAAACACCTTGAACACAATCATCTCACATTTGTCTTGGTCCACTGCCATACTAACGTGCACTGATCTTTTCAAAGTTCCGGGAATGATGAATAAACATTGAATAAACATTCCGTGCTCCAATTCCGACATCCAGGTACAGTAGAGGCCTCAGTGTCAGACTGTTGGCATGAAGCTACACTGCATTTTAATCCAACTCACATTTGTAAATAATTAGAAGGAACTCGTTCTGAGGTTCCTATCCCCTCCCAATGCCCGCTAGTTTCCTTCATGCCGTACTCTTCGGGGAACGGTTCGTTCCACACCTCTGAAATTAATTATCTACAAGCAGGAGTGTGATATCCATTTCTGCGGAGAAGATCCAGTTCCTCCCCTTCCAGTGAGACCTGCAGATCCACAGGGACATTCCATGAATTCCTACATCTTTGCCAGCTTCTCTACATTTCCTTTGATTTCCCTCACTAAAGTCGAGAATTTTCTCCAACACCCTCATTTAAAAAAAAAACATTTTTGTGGCGTTTTCATATGAAGATTCATAACTTACTAAATATGGTGAACATTCAAAGTCATTCCCCTGGTTTGATGGATGATGTATGACAACAACAGGATTTGATTTGACAGCACTTCAGCCCACAAATCATGAGAATTGGTATATGTGTCCAGATGCTGGAGATAGCATCTTGCCTGGCCTGCCAGTGACTATGGATGATGTGATGTGACTTTTTCGGACTACGTAACAAATCCACACCACACCTAAGCCACACCGTTCTTAGTCACTGAGATGTTGAATCCAAAACC
>NC_140242.1:28928103-28940923 GCF_949987555.1 Borostomias antarcticus
GTTTAAATTATTTTAATCATGAGGAGAGAGGAAAGATCTGCACACTGTTATCTCCCGGTTCACTTTATTGAAAATATGCAACATTTCTCTCTCTCTCTCTCTCTCTCTCTCTCTCTCTCTCTCTCTCTCTCTCTCTCTCTATCTATCTATCTATCTATCTATCTATCTATCTATCTATCTATCTATCTATCTATCTATCTATCTATCTATCTATCTATCTAATCCGGGAGACTGAGTTGAAGTGGGAAAAGATTCTATGGTCTGATGAGATTCAAATCAAAGTTTTTTCACCTGAACACTATGCGCCCTGCTTAGCTCAAGCCTAACACTGCATGTTAAGCTAAGAACCCAACCCCTACTGTGAAGCAAGGTGGTGGAAGCATCACGTTACAGTGGTGCTTCTCTGCAGCAGGGGCAGGAAAACAAAGATAGGAGGGCAACATGAAGGGAGCAAAGAACAGAACAACTCTGCTGTAGTCTGCAAAAGACCTGAGACTTGGGAGAAGATTAATCTTCTCTTGAGCAGGACGATGACCCAAAACATACAGCCAAAGGCACACTGAAGTTGCTATGAAAAACAAAAGCAAAATCTCTATCCAGGAATGGCTCACTCAAAGCCCCAGACCTCAATCAACTTGAGAATTACAGAACAGCAAGACAAAAAAAAATTCTGTTCACCAGCGGCACCCATCCAACTTGATGGAGCTTGAGCAATTTTTGCAAAGAATGGGCGACAATTGTTGCATCCAGATGTGCAAAGTTGATGGAGACTTACCCAAACAGACTCACAGCTGTAACTGCTGCCAAAGGTGCTTCTACTAAGTATTAACTCTGGTGGTGGGAGGTGGATGGATGGGTACTTATGGAATCAATTATTTTCTGTTTTTTATTTGTAATTCATTTGTGAAAATATGTCAATTTTGTTTCACTTCGACATTATAGAGTACTTTGTGTTTATCAGTGACAAACACAACTAAATTAAATACATTTTGATTCCATGTTGTAACACAATAATGTGAAAATGTCCAAGGGGGTTGAATACATGTACTTTTATAGGCACTGCATTCAATGTTAAACCGAAGCTCTCTTTCTCTGTCTCTGTTAGGGGGGCTGGGGCAGGATTTATGATTTTTCCAGCTCATCTTTGATGTAATTGAACCCTTAAGGGAGATAATTTTCCTCAGCAAGTATCACAGTCTTCTCTAGCGGAGTATCTGATGTCGGAAGCCTCTTTGAGCTTAGCCAGCTCTCGTTGGGAACAAATTGACACAAAGGACCTGTAACATTGACAACCATACATCACCTGCAGTAGTGTACAATAATTAACTAAAATGGGTAACATTCATATAGAAGCAAAACAAGAAAGTTCCAGATTCAAATTACAGACAGGACACTCCTGAGAACAATTGCCAATATCCAACTTTTTTTTTGTTCTTTTCTTTTGGAAACACAATGTGCAGTCTGATAAATATTGGGATTGTGTTACCCGTTGTTCTGGTACATTAAGTTTACACGTTTGTTTACCTGGCGTGTGGACAGAGGAAAACAACACGCTCCTTGAGGAAACACAAACTGTTCAGGGTAGAAGAACCAAACATCCCTCTGGAATCATCCTCTTCCAACCCGATATCTGATTTCTGATCATACTTAAAAACAACTATTTGTTTTATATCACTGTGTTAAGCTACTGTAGACCTTGTGTAGAACAATGAATTGATGAAGCATGGAGCTATCGCATGGTACTGAACTTTGTAACAATACGAACATATACTGTAGCTCTTAGGCATCTAAGAATCTTTGGCTCTCCCAGAATGCTCTAACCGCGTATAGAGTTCCCCGATGCCCGCCACACGATGTGTATCATGGGAGAAATCATTACCTTTGTTTAAAGGAGAATGCATAACATTTCAAGAAGTGGAGACACAGCATATCAATAGTGCCAGAGTCCAATTTCCCCCTTTGATCCGCTCTATGGATGAAACTGAGTGAAAAACAAAACCTTGCAGATGGAGACTGGTGTTCTGAGGAAACGTTTGCAGTTATAACATCTGGTCTTTGACAGCCTACCGAGTTTGCTGGCTCTGATGAAATGGTGTGTATACCATTGTGCACGGTCTTGCCTGGTTTAATAAACATTTCTGCAGTTTTATTTGACAAAAGCCTTTCTGGCGTTTTCCTGAATATGTCATGCTCACGGAGTCAAAGCTGTCTGCTACAGATGGGTGCTAGAGGCTCCGTACTACAATGAAACCCAGCCAAGTGTACGCAGCGCATGAAACACACCAAGAAGCTCCCACGAGAATGGTCAAGTTAAATATTAATAAACATACCAGTAGGACTTATTCGCATACATAAAATAGAATTTTATTTGCAATTAGCAGCTCTCCAAACTGACTGCTTCTCGGTTCATTGCAGGGATAGTCATGCAATTAGGGGCCAGACTTTTAAGTTATTATACATTTCATATAATTAAAGCTACAGTTTATGTAAGATATACAGACCTGATAGTGCTGTAAACTACTCCGGTGATGGAAAAGCTGGATGTTTTCCAACAGGCCAGTGTTTTCCACTTATTGATATCAGAGCCTGTTTCAGTCTTACACTGAAAGTTGATCTCTTATATTTTCCAGCATTTTCAAAGATAGGATATCATAAATATCAGCTGTGATGACTTTATTACTTACTTACTTACTTACACTGACTACACAGTCAGCTCACCACTCACCTCACACAGTCCAATGGGAAACAATAAATATTACAATGTCATGCTATATCTGTCTAAGTTCATTCAGTGGAACTATAGAATCAGGCCTCACTACCGTCCTCTTTACTTCGAGCACATTAACTAGTCTTTGAACACCCTGCTGTACACCCTTAGTGCTCAACTAAACACACTTGGTAGGGACTTGGACTCAAATCAATGTACCTTTGAAGACATCCCACAGTGAGATAACTCCATAATGAAGATGTAATTGCCATTAATCTGGCCCCACAATGCACCACTGTTAAAGCCTAGAATAATGAGATAATCATCCCACGATGGGTATAGCAGCTGATAAGTTACTTCCTGTTTCTGTAAAAAGAGAGAGAAATGGTCATTATTTCAAAGACGAGGAGGTGGCAGATTGTGTTCACCAAGGACAATGCAGTGTTTAAGATGGAGGATGATGACATGGCGTGATGAGGTCAAAAGGTCACTGATAAAGCCTCTCCATTAGTTGCGCATCTGGCCGGGTTGTAATTAGGTCTGTGAGGCCTTATCGCTCTCAGAATTTCTGAAACACATTGCGAGTCTAAATTTGTGACCTTGGGAATAAAAAAAAAAAATCAACAGTATATCGACCAGCCAAGACTGGAGTTCCAGCAAGTTTGAGATCAGTTGGAACGCCACAGTGTTCTGTGTTACTGTGTCTTGTGCAACAATACCACTGGGGTGCGTTTAGCCTTGACCAAGTCTCCTCGTAACTCAATATAAGAGGTGTAAATGTCATACACACACACACACACACACACACACACACACACACACACACACACACATACACACACACACACACACACGCACCACTTTTTAATTCATATTTTTGTTTTTCCACGGAGAACTACTTTCAACAATCATAATGCATTCATCATATGGTTACTTTTATCAGGGCTGCTGGAAAGCCACCATGCAGTTAGTGAAGAGGAACGGCATACCCAGATGGACCTTTAAAGGCAGAATATGCAAGCTGTTTGTTTGTATGACTTTCATGCTTTTATTGTCATCAGATATTTGACTCTCTGCCAGTGTAACACTGGAATAGACACTGGGACATTTTCGTTGCCAATTTGGGGAGAATGAAAGTAGCATGATGTCTATCCCTTAGCCAATGGCTTTCTGATGTATGAAATGGACACCAGGTCATTTTTGTCACTCCCTTTTTTCTCCATACTCGCTAAGTACCCATTGAACAGAGACAAGCAGAATGGCTTAAATGGTGGCCAAACAAAGCTCTCATTGAAGCAGCCTTCTATCAAAGCAGGTTTACATGAGGATGCAGTGTTTCAGAAGCACATGAGGAGAAAGCAAACGAGAGGTTCCCCTTAGTGTTTGGACGCTGTAACAGGAAACGTTGATGAAAGTGAATAATTAAAAGTTTAACTTGTTTGGAGTCCCGTTTGTGTAGTGGTTTCACGGCCGGCTGTGTTGGTGAACAGGCCAGAAGGAAGGAGAGGGTTCCAGAGCTGAAGACCAGTCACTTAGCAACGTCACCTTACTCTTGGCTGAGGAGTCAATGGGAAGTTCCCTGCTGATAAAGTGATATTGCAATGACAGAGCATGGGGTTTCAACAACAACAATATTCTCACAATGAGGTCTAATAATGAAGATTAAACTACTCACAACATGGTGCAAACATATTTTAAGGCTTGAAATATCAGTGCCAGTTTTTTTTTTATTTAAAAGAAGCTTTTATCCATTCTAATGTTTCGTGGACATTCTTTTATCCATATCCAATTATGCTATT
The DNA here is from genome assembly GCF_949987555.1 of Borostomias antarcticus. NCBI lineage: Eukaryota > Metazoa > Chordata > Actinopteri > Stomiiformes > Stomiidae > Borostomias > Borostomias antarcticus. Next base: position 28,932,610 of record NC_140242.1, read on the forward strand.
ATCCATTGTCGCATTAGGTCGTATTCTGAAAGCGGGCTTACTGGAGTGCCACATCATATCTAATGTCAGCACATTGGCAAGGGGAACTTCTCATCCTTGCTAAAGCAGTTTAGAAATGGCAAGGGGGGGGCAGCCTCCATAGCAGGAGAGCTCAGTCCATTCTCACACCCGTTTTTCAGAACTATTTAAGATGTCATCAATATAACTGTGTTGCTCATACACTGGGGTTGGCCCCCTGTCTGCATGCACAGTGGGCTGAGGAACTGCTTCACAATAACGTACCCACAGTTCCTGTTCCCATATCGAGGGCCTGTAAGAGATCGGGAAACTGTCTCTGTGCTTTTGACACCGAACATTATGCAAATCGACCTGCTGAAAGACTGGCCTTCATAATAACGTCCCTCTGGGCAAAAGAAGATGAGAAGAGAAATATCCAAAATTCCAGACACCATCAGATTTTAGATAATATTCCACAATATACCTTAAGGCTTTTCTCATGACCAACAATTTGGTTATTTAATAATTTGTGAAAAAAAAATGCTTCCAAACCATGAAATTAACATTTTCGAGTTTGTCCATAGGATGACATAAGCCAGTGGTGAGATGAAACTTCAGAGGGTAATTTGAGAGGCCTGTAATTTTCAAAGAACTCGGTGTTTAAAAGTCCCTTTATCCTCCCTACAGTCGTTAAAAAAAACGTTCAAGTGCCACCGTTCCCATAATCCTCTTTTTGGTATGCTATTAGAAAGAGGTCAGTCTCCTTTCCCAAAGAAGCTACTGTTCTTCCTTACTTTGCTGACTCAAAAGAGGCATGTGATCATCTGGTGTGTAAAGAATGTCCACAAGAAGCATTACAACACTAGCCTGAAGGGTATGATGTCTCTTAAAGAGAGGTATTTTTTAAAATCACTTGTTATAAGTTATAATGAAAATGCAATAGGGCCCATTTAATTTCAGAAGCAAAGCATAAGTCTCAATATGTCTCTTCCAGTGTCTATATTCTTGTGAAATGTGCTTTTTTTGACAAACATAGAGTGGATAGAGACCACAAATGCAGTTCTAAAGACTAAATTTCCTCACGTTTATGTTTTAATCCTTCCTGACATCAAAATTGTGGCGGTAATTGTCATCAATCAGTTTGAAAGGTATCACGATCCTTATCAACGGTGTAACTTTCCATCGCTCAAAGGCTGCTGCAGACCTGCTCATGAGGAGAGCGTTACACGTGGGACATGTGTTTGCCATTACTTCATTTTTCCCACCAGTATGCCACACGTGTGTGTGTGTGTGTGTGTGCTCACGCAACGGTTAACAGTCCCGCTCTCTCTGCCACCACCCACCGTAGCTCCACCGCCCTGCGAGCGTGCACGCCGCGCACTTCCTGCCCCTAGCCAACCCAACCTGGCGACGGTGTCCTCATTTCCTGCCCATCTGAAATACATTGGAGGTAATGGAGTCCCCACGGGAGATCAAACAGGGATATTTCACCCTGGCATTAAAAGAGATGGCTGTTTGATAGCGGCTGATTACGCGCTCTTTGATTAATCGCTGATGAAAATTGATGGCGCATCTGTCTCTAAAGAGCTACTTCTGAGTTTGCTGCTTTATCGTGGTGTTAGTTTGTGCTCTTCTGCAAGAGTTAATCTTAATCCCGATACACGCAGCTTTGATAACAAATAAACAGTTCTGTTTAAAAAAAAAAAAGAAAAATTGAAAACCTAGAAACACTTGATACAAACAGTTTAAATTGAATTTGCTGGAGATAGTGGAACTACTTTTTACATTTTTAATTTTTAACAGGCATCTGTTCAGTCTTCCCTCCACGCAGTCTTGCTATCCTGTTTGGCCCTCCTCGAAACATCCCAGCCATCTTGTGCCAGTATTTCCAGTGGTTTGGCGCAGGCCTCGCCTCTGGGACCATATCTAAATAACAGCAGACACTTGGAACATCTGAAGGGCACTGTCTCTGGCTGGCTAACGCAGGAGCTGTGGGTGTTCTGTTTGCGCATGGTGTTGATAAGGCTATTATAGTGTTGCGGAGGCTATTTCTGACATGCGAGTTTGCTGGGCCGCGGTACAGAGAGAGAGGAGCAGCGGCGGAGAGGAGCAGCGGAGAGAGACCGCGGAGGGACGGGCCCCTGGTGCTACGGTGCTGGCTGCCAGGCCTCGGCGGATAATCAGCCTGGGAGCCGCCCGCCACATCTGAGAGGACGGGCGGTGGAGATCAGACTAGCTTTGTGATGTATGTCTTGGCAGCGCGCTGCTGCTGCAGAGTCAGCAGAATAGGGGGGGATTGAGCCTAAGCTCTATCTGTGCATTTCTTCGGATGATAATGTCCTATCCCACTAGGGCTGGTTAACTCCATTACGTCGGGGGTAGCACTCTAATTCCTCCTCCAGTGAACTAACCGAAGGACAGTTCATTGTTTTGATTAAACGGACGGGCGGTGTACAGCGGCGGGATGAAGGCAGGCAATAGGGAGGACGCCCGAGATTTAGAGAGCAGACTCTTCGTAGGCTTCAGGACCCTGGGAGGTTGTACCCACAAGCCTGATTACCGAGTCACCGAGGGACAGGGACTGGGCACAAGATTGAACTACTACCACAAGATTATCATCACACAGCAGATAATCTTCCACAGAGGGTATCAAGTGCTCAGTGTACGAGGGGAAAGCGTTTAAAGTCGTCAAGTTTGATCACTGAGGCTTTATGAAGGGTTGCTTTCTGTCTCCAGTCCAGTCCCTCATGGTAGACTTTGGCCTACTGCGGTTTGCAAGGGGAACTGTAAAATGAACTTGCTTACAGAGTTATTCAGGCAACAAACATGCTCTTGTGATGTCTCGCTGAGTGCAATGTCCTCGAATAACACCTCCACCACAGCGACAGAGCAGGGTGAAAGGTCATATCTTTTCGGTGGTGTGTATTTATTTATTTTTTGTTTTTGTTTTGTTTTGTTTTGTTTTGTTTTGTTTATTTATTTATTTATTTATTTATTTATTTATTTATTTATTTATTTATTTATTTATTTATTTATTTATTTATTTACTTACTTACTTACTTACTTACCTATTTATTTATTTATTTGTTTATTGATTTTCCATCAGGATTACGCAAAAACTACGAGACCAATTTTCCTCAGGGGTTAAAGGTCACAGAGGCTTTGAGGGTTTGGACTGGCAGAAAGCTCTCCACCTACAGTAACGAACGCAGCAAGACCAAACATGTCCCGCTCCCCCGCACAGAGCCGCAACATGCAGTCACGGGCGGAGGTCTGAGCTCTCCCACCAATAGTTCTAGTTTGGCAATTGTTTTGAACAGTTTAAGTAAAGTAGCCCGAGGTGTGCATGTAGCCTATTTCCTATATATTAACTAACCAAAGTGTAACTTTGTTCTATTAATCATTTTGAATATAACTTCACCTGCGTCTGTTAAAAAATGTCAGTCCACTTCTGAGAAATTCAATTTTTTATTTTATTTTTTTATTTGACCTTTATTTAACCAGGAAAAGTGAGGTCTCATCTCTTTTACAAGAGTTGGAGGAAGGATTGATGAAGTTGATTTTTTCAGTGGCCCTAAAGTACCCCTAACGAGCTCCACCCCGTGTCCATCTAACTCAATCTGAATAGTGTAGCTGTGGCCGTACTGTGTAAGTGTACACTACTTGACAGTTGTTAGGCGTGTGATGTGTTTTCCCTGTTGCTTAGCTCTGGTCAAGGCTTTTAAAAAACACAAACACACACATTTCCAAATGATGTAGTAAAAATGACATACGGCCCCGTTCTGCACACATGCCCAACTTGTCATTGTTCTCAAAGCGTGAGTATGTTTAACGATAAGAAGGTTCAGCTGGTTGGAGTTTTGATTATGTCGAATCAGTGCCAAAGCTCTCTCATTCACTATAAATGTCTTAGCCTTGCAAAAGAGTTTTGGAGACCACACTTGAACGGCTCATGCTGGAAACTGAGGGTAAAACGGTTCACGCTGTAGAACCTTTCTCCGTTTATCGGATGGAAATTGAATCATGTTATCAGCTATCCACAGTTTGTTCCTTGACAATGTGTTTGTGCAAACACCATCATGCAGAAGTTCCCCTTCTATTCCAGCGTGCGGTTCTGAAGGCGGCTGTTGTTCTGGCCTGTTGGATTCCCCCTCCCTAGGGCAGTATGAACAGAGACTCATCTCCTGCTGGAGAGGAACAATACCATACGGAACCAGACGGAACCATGCAGAACCATACGTCTCCCATCTCCTGGCTCCCCTATGGGGGTTCTCCGTCCAGATGTGTCAGAACTAAGGTTCTGTTATGTTCTCCCTGGGTACCACCCTTTGGTCCCGGCCACTTAGAACCCATCTTCTCCTGCATATGTTCCACACAGAGCAGCGTGCGGTAACGACGCGATCATTTGTATTTGTCTCTCGTCTTGAAGAATGTTTACATAGTCATCCCTTCTGTTGTCTCTGCTGTAGCAATTGTCGGAGAGGAAAACCGTGTCAGATATTACTGCGCCCGCTGATTAATGGCGCCGGTTTTAATTGCGATCTGATGATCTTTTACCATCTGTTGTTGGGTGTTTCTCATCTTCTGCGTTCAAAACCTGAGGAGTATCCGTCCTCACGGACTCTCTCAGTCACAAAGACCATGAGGAAGGTTGCAGGTGTCCAAAGGGCACGTGTCCACATTCTGTAGATCACCAACAGGCACAACGGTTAACCTTAAGTACACGGTACATGTATACTTGACTTGACCCAGCAAAGTAGGGGTTTTACAGCTCCTGTTTTTTCTCCAGTGGCACCGTGAAATCCAGAAATCCTCCTGGACAAACGGCCTCGATAATCGACAGGCAAAAATGTGCATGTGATGCTGAGGCATGTGTGCGGCCGTCCCCTCGGGGCCCGTGAATGGAGATATTCAGAAGGCTTACGGATGTCAGCAGGGACAGGAGCCCCCGAGGGGAAGGGCCAACAGTAGCAGCTCCACACAGACTCACCCAGAAGCCCGGACCCTATATACCGTGTGGGTCACATGGCCTGTCTGGCCTCGGGGCGTCGTGAAGCGCTACTCAGCTTCAGCAAACACCTTCAGGCTACGGGGAACTGCCCAACCAGCCAGCAGCTAATGACTATCTAAAGAATAACTAGCTTTTATTTACTTGGTTTTATTTCTTTTATTTACTATGGCGAGTCTGCTTTATTTATGAATGACAACAGCTATCAACAGTTTTTATTATTATTATTGTATTTTGCACTTGTTTTGTTGATATCTGTGTCTCTGTGTAAACTCATCATCACTGTAAATGAGGGAAACCTCAGTGCTTCACGAGTATAAATAAAGGTTTGAAATGAAATTAAATCAATCTCTTCTATCTCTTTTAGAAATGCCAATACTCTCCATTTGTCGTGGCTCAAACTATTCCAACAGCGTCTGCCTGCTATACTGTAGCTTTAAGAGGGTACGGACTAGTTCAGGCAATCTCAGCCAGCCAAGGTGTGAAACAGGACTGGCGCTCGCATCCCCACAGGCCACGCCCCCTTCGCTGGACCAGAGGCTCTCCAGATGCTGAGGGAGGAAGTGGGAAAACGCCAATAAATATATTTCCACTTTTAAAACTTTTGAAGCAGGAAAAGGGGCTTGGATCAAAGAGGGTGTTTGAGCCAGGTACCAATTAAACCCAGGGTACATTGAGCCGGCTGGTGTTTACTGTGAGGTGATATCCCGACGCTCGTCCGTTTCATATCATTAACTCCGTTGAGACGACTATTTTAGAGTAGATTGGCTGTTCTCTAAACATGGCACTTCCACCTACAAACACACACGCACTGTCGAGTTCCACAGCCCACATGTGCAGATAGTGAACAGACGAGTTGAGCGAAGGCACACGCCTCGTCTTGATCTGAGTTTGCAGCGACCACCCTCGGTGAACTGGATTGTGTAACGGCATGAAATTGGAAGCTGGTAGGAAAGACAAAGGGAATCCAGGAAATGGTTTTCCCTGCTCTGTCAGCTAGGAGAGGACCTGAACGTTCACCTTGCTGTTTCCCTCAATAAATCTGTCCTCACGGGGAACTGTGGATGATGAATTCAAGTTCATACTATCTCTCTCGTGAGCTTCTGAAGGGATGACATCTGTCCACCTCACGTAGACGACCTTTGGACATTAGACCATCAGACCTCAATTCAGAACACTTCTGTACGCCCGATGAGGCCTCACCCACAAACGTGCCCTCCTCCCCAGTCAGCAGTGTCAGGAAGTCCCCCTCCACCCCTCCACCCCCACCCCCTCACCCCAAACCACAACGTCCTAATCCAACCTCGCTATTTGAATGGCTATCAGATCAAAACCGTCTCAATTCTCTCAGTAATCTGTCCCTTTTATCAGATTAAAACAGATTTATCACTCTCGCTCGGTTTGGGCTTTGGCGTGACACGGAGTGTTATCCAGAAAGTGGACAGTGTTTTGTTCCATGTGGCCAGGTTAATGGCCTTCATGCACAACAACGTCCTCAATCTGACGAGTTTATGTTCCTGGCGGGTGGGGGGGCGGGGGGGGTTACCCTGGATTTGAGGGCTCATTCCTATAAATGGGACTTCTAATCGGATAGCAAATACCGGTTTATGATAAATCCATTTCTCACGCAGGTAGTGGAGCAGATGTGCTTGTTTGATGAGTGTCGTAGGGTTCACGTTTAAAGGAAACATACGGGCGTTCATTGGCAGACGTCAGCCACCGTCTAAAGGGAAAATCTCCAAGTGATCAGATCCACAAACTGGGCCTTTGACAAAGTGTAGAAAAGTCATTATTTTTTTACATGGACGGTACAAATATTCGCTGTACAAATACACAGCAGTCAAGGGAGATCATTTGGCGGCGTTCTCCGTCCATTTTCCTGGGGGTGGACTTTTAGCCGTCCTGATCCCTGACTAAGTGGCAGACCTCGGAGAGAGGACTCTCTCTCTGGGCCATCTGTGCCTCCAACCCCCATCATGCATCTCTCTGAGGGCTCCGGCCCCGCTAATAGACTCCATCTCCAGCACGCCCTAAGTGGGGTTCTACTTCAGCGCCATGGGGGGTGACCGTCTGTAGGGAGACACAGGCGATTGTAGGACTTTGAGAGCTTTGAGTTTTCACTGAACCGATTGCCCTTACAGTATGTCATGCAGTTACTGTAGCCTAGTTTGGAAGCATAGTCAAGTTATTCAGTTCAATCCACATGGGTGTTCAACATGCTTAGATGGATGTTTTGTAAGGCAGAAGTCTAGTTCGAGACACCGTACCAATACTAATTACACATTGATTCACTTTTTGAATGTTCAATTTTTTATGATTTTATATTGCCTACGTGTCACTGTATCTTAATGCATTTAGATATTTAGAAAGGTTGGATACCATAGCCCATGCTCCTTCAAACACAAGCCCTATCGATGCTTATAATCCCTATTATGTAATCTGTCAGCCAGAGGTGCTAATTTCAGACGTAGAGATTGTATCGTATGTTAAGAGATGAGCTATCACCCGTCAGTGTGGCGCGCTCGGAGAGGGGGCGGCCGCGACGGCGAGAGGAGAAGCGGGGAGGGTAAATATTTGCCCCTCTGCGGTGGGCGGGCACACTTGGGCGATGTCAATGGTCTGGATTCCCTCTGCTCTGGTTTACTCTGCTGTTCTAGGCAGCTCCCTGGAAGAGAGGATAGACAGGAGAGACAGGGAGGGAGGGAGGGAGGGAGGGAGGGAGGGAGGGAGGAAGTCAAACACTCAAACACAGTGATAACTTTTAATCTGACTGAATCGGAGAGAAATACAGGACCTCAAAACAAAAACCTGTTTTTCTTTCAAATCATACTTTCCCCAAGTATTTCAAGCTTGAAACGTGTGTGTGTGTGTGTTTACATCACGGAACAAATTAATAGTGGTGTTTGCGTACGTTTGTATGTGTGCACGAGTGTGTGTCTGTGTGTGTGTGTGTGAGGGAGAGAGAGAGAGAGAGAGGGAGAGAGGGAGGGAGAGAGGGAGAGAGAGAGAGAGAGAGAGAAGGAGAGGGAGAGAGAGGGAGAGAGAGGGAGAGAGGGAGAGAGAGAGAGAGAGAGAGAGAGAGGGAGAGAGAGAGAGAGAGGGAGAGAGAGAGAGAGAGGGAGAGAGAGAGAGAGAGAGAGAAGGAGAAATAGAGAGAGAGAGAGAGGGAGAGAGGGGGAGAGAGGGGGAGAAAGAGGGGGAGAGAAGGAGAAAGAGTTGGGAGAATCCCAGAGACCTGCCTAGCTCACTCAACTCCCACCCAGGTTGTTCAGTGTCCACACAGTTTCCTAGTTGGCTTAATCATGGAGG
>NC_140242.1:28941123-28962684 GCF_949987555.1 Borostomias antarcticus
CGGCGTGAACCCAGGATACGGCCGATTACACGGAGCCAAAGCAGGAAGCGTCAGGTGGACACCTCTGCCCCTCGCGAGGTCACTTCTCACGCGCCGCGCGGCTAAAAGCGTCCGACGTCCGGGCGGAGAGGGCGAAAGAAAACAAGAGGTCAAGTCATCAAGCGACGGAGGAAAGAATGCAGGAAACACGGAGAATCGAGGGGGCCAGATGGAGGAACAAGGCACTGACCCTCTCGAGTGCTCCTAAACAGGGAAGACGCGTGCGAATCGCCGAGCGCGAGGCCTCGTCACGGAACGCGTGAGGAGAACGAAGAACCTCCGCCTCCGCCCAGGCGGTTCTGCCCTTCGCGTTCGATGCTTTCAGCACCGCAAAATGAAAACAGATGACGTTGGTATCTCCTGTGGGATTTTGGAAAGACTAAACGTAATGTAACCCAGGATTGACGAGGCGGATGGAGAAGTTTAACATCTCTGGAAACCTCTCTCTCTTGACAGGGGAGTGCATCGAGGTTAGGGGGGCTGTGCGTCGGGAAGGAAGATGGGCTGCCAGCTTATTGTAATCCATGATTTATTTGCAGCATGTGTCTTGACCCAGGGGCACTGAGGGTCTGACCTGAAGGTGCTGTGTTGAACTGGACGGATGATGAATGTGGTGGTTTTTCATAAACACACTCTGGAACAATGCCCAGGACATGGCCTGACCCTGGACTCCGATGACCCTGTTTGGCCTCCCAACCTGCGAGAAAACCTCGGTCAGCTCAGGTCAGTTAGTAGGGAATGTAACATCCTACATCGAGCAATTCAGGCCAATTTTGAGATTTACAACTGAGCAAATTGAGCAATGACTCATTGTCTTGTGTCCAACATTCCACTTTATTAAGATATCTTCAATTTTTCCTCCTGATGTCCCGAGGAGCTTGTTGGAATCTATACTGTAGACCTGCTGCCTGTCTGAGGGAAGGACAGTGAAGACATTCACTTCACGGTGTGACGCGCGTGTCACGCTTCCTGTTTGGGCTGTGCAGGTTGTGACCGTGACCTTGGGGACACAGGTCACGCCTGTTTGCCTTAAAAGATGAACTGTTCTGACAGCTCCTGGACCTGTGTGTATGATGGACATAGATAGATAGATAGATAGATAGATAGATAGATAGATAGGTAGGTAGGTAGGTAGATAGATAGATAGATAGACAGACAGACAGACAGACAGACAGACAGACAGACAGACAGACAGATAGATAGATAGATAGATAGATAGATAGATAGATAGATAGATAGATAGATAGATAGATAGATAGACAGATAGATAGACAGACAGACAGATAGACAGACAGGTAGAAAGATAGATAATAACACCTAAGTTTCTTTATGATACACTATGAGTGCCCCTACTACACTATTACAATACCACTACCACATTAGCTACCATAGTAACCTTGTAGTTATGCGGCAAATACCTGTGTAGTAACAATCATAACATGTTACTCTAAATGAACCCTGGAGACATTTATTTACATACTATGCAAAATTTGAGTAAATAATATAGAGATTGATGTGTTTGTGTGTGTGACGTTGTTGTGCTTCATCCAACGTGATGATGACGCAGAGCTGTCCGCCTGGGTCACCACTCACAGTGTTTCCCACAGAATGTCCCCGTCCCTCCCTGGGTGGATCCAGAATGTCCCCGTCCCTCCCTGGGTGGATCCAGAATGTCCCTGTCCGTCCCTCCCTGGGTGGATCTGAGAGGAGACGGTCTCGCTCGGCTGCCAGGGCTCGTTAGAGATGAGAGAACCGTTCTCCCTGAGCAGGAGTGGGCAGCTCACCAGCTATCCTGCTAGACCTGTGAATCACCCACTGACACTCACACACACACACACACACACGCTCACACACAAACACACACACACACACGCTCACACACACACACACACGCTCACACACACACACACACTCACACACACACACGTATGCTCACACACACACACACACCTAAGCACACACACACACACACACACACACACACTCACACACACACACACACACACATACACACTCACACACACACGCTCACACACAAACACACACACACACACACACACACACACACGTATGCTCACACACACACACACACACACACACACACACACACACACACACTCACACGCTCTCACACACACACACACACACACACACACACACACACACACACACACACACACACACACACACACACACACCCAGGAGAGGTCAGGTGGTGTTAGCTCAGCGGCGGTCCCTCTGGCCTCGCTCGCTCGTGGGTAAGGTAATCTGCCGCAGTCCTGATTGCTCACTTCAGCTGCTAAGTGCTAACCAGACGCTTCCTATTACAGCGCCAAATACCTCTGCCTGAGGCCCGGGGGAGTAGACCTGTCTGGCTCCGGGCTTTCCCTCCCGGGAGAACCGCTCCAGACACAGCGTTCCCACCTAGGAGAACCGCTCCTCCCACCTGGGAGAACCGCTCCGGACACAGCTTTCCCTCCCAGGAGAACCGCTCCGGACACAGCTTTCCCTCCCAGGAGAACCGCTCCGGACACAGCTTTCCCTCCCAGGAGAACCGCTCCGGACACACACAGCACCGGACCAACATGTTAAGAAAAAAAAAAAAAAAAAGTTGAGATGGTAAATAAACGGCTACACAAAAAAAATTAATGTAATTTCAACCAAGTCGGGCATTTTATAAATTTGATTTTTTCAATTTATTTTTGTGTGTATTTGTGTGTATTTGCGTGTATTTGCGTGTATTTGTGTGTATTTGCATGTATTTGTGTGTATTTGCATGTATTTGTGTGTCTTTGCATGTATTTGCGTATATTTGCCTGTATTTGCGTGTATTTGTGTGTATTTGCGTGTATTTGGTGTATTTGCGTGTATTTGGTGTATTTGTGTGTATTTGCGTGCCGCCTCCTATTCAGCGTACTTCACCTGAACGGAACATCCTACCCCACCCTTGGTCTCTAATTCTACATGGAGATTATGAAGGCACCTGTCCCTGGAGGAGGAGGCCCACTGCTCCTGGAGGAGGACGGCCCACTGCTCCTGACTCCCCTGGAGGAGGAGGCCCACTGCTCCTGACTCCCCTGGAGGAGGACGGCCCACTGCTCCTGGAGGAGGACGGCCCACTACTCCTGACTCCCCTGGAGGAGGACGGCCCACTGCTCCTGACTCCCCTGGAGGAGGACGGCCCACTGCTCCTGACTCCCCTGGAGGAGGACGGCCCACTGCTCCTGACTGCCCCTGGAGGAGGACGGCCCACTGCTCCTGGAGGAGGACGGTCCACTGCTCCTGACTCCCCTGGAGGAGGAGGCCCACTGCTCCTGACTCCTCTGGAGGAGGACGGCCCACTGCTCCTGACTCCCCTGGAGGAGGACGGCCCACTGCTCCTGACTGCCCTGGAGGAGGACGGCCCACTGCTCCTGACTCCCCTGGAGGAGGACGGCCCACTGCTCCTGACTCCCCTGGAGGAGGACGGCCCACTGCTCCTGACTCCCCTGGAGGAGGACGGCCCACTGCTCCTGACTCCCCTGGAGGAGGACGGCCCACTGCTCCTGACTGCCCCCTGGAGGAGGACGGTCCACTGCTCCTGACTCCCCTGGAGGAGGACGGTCCACTGCTCCTGACTCCCCTGGAGGAGGACGGCCCACTGCTCCTGGCTCCCCCTGGAGGAGGACGGCCCACTGCTCCTGACTCCCCCTGGAGGAGGACGGCCCACTGCTCCTAGAGGAGGACGGCCCACTGCTCCTGACTGCCCCTGGAGGAGGACGGCCCACTGCTCCTGGCTCCCCTGGAGGAGGACGGCCCACTGCTCCTGACTGCTCCTGGAGGAGGAGGCCCACTGCTCCTGACCCCCCTGGAGGAGGACGGCCCACTGCTCCTGACTGCCCCTGGAGGAGGACGGCCCACTGCTCCTGACTGCCCCTGGAGGAGGACGGCCCACTGCTCCTGACTGCCCCTGGAGGAGGACGTCCTGACCCCCCTGGAGGAGGACGGCCCACTGCTCCTGACTCCCCTGGAGATGGACGGCTTGGATGGGAGAAACGCAGGGAACAATTTCCACCGGCGACGCCCCGAAAATTGCATGTGTGTGCGGCGTGCCATGTCACCTCTCTGTCACTGTGTGGCCCAATAAAGACAGAATAAAGACAGAATAAAGACCCAGCTAACCCCAAAACTGAGCATCAGAATATGCTAGCACGCCTCGCATCTGGGGCTTATTACGTCTGTGTGAATCTCACGTTTGAATATATTACCATGTCTTAATAACTCATCAAACGTTCTTTTTAATTTAAGCAGGGGTATAAACAACTGAGCAGCTCCAGCCCTCCTCTCAGCCGACCCACATCAAAGTGGCCTACCACGGTAGATTCCCACAATGCCTTGTGTCCTCGTGTGAGTGACGGGAGACGCATGGCCCTGTCCGATCCCATCCTCCGCATGTGGAAATACCAGCTTCGCGCCATGATAAACGATACCGGGTAGAAACTTGCGGCTGGGTATTGAACAAACAAGAATCAAGAACAAAAGTCATATCCCTGTTTGCGGTGAAAGTTCCCATGATGGGTTTCCTTAAAGAATCCAGCCCACATCGGCTCCGTCAAATTCGGTCCTTCGCTTGATGACTTGGAGCAATTAAGAATAACAAATACGAGCCAAGCGTTTGGCTTATCAGAAGTAGCCCTTGGCACTACCTTAATCACTCCTAATAGAAAATAAAGTGTTTCAAGTACCACATCTGTTTTTAATCTGCAGATTAGGGGTTACCTTTAAGGGCCCATATTGCGCTCTGTAATTCGCTTTAATGAGGCCGATACAGCGCAGATCACTGCTGAGATTGGGTCAAGTTACAATCTGTTAGCAATTGATGCTACCTCCTCGCGGTATCTGCAATCAACCACTTTACAGATTTTTTTAATAACGGCTTTTCCATCCACTAGGACAATTGTGTGTGTGGGTCTTATCTGCAACCATCATGACATGTCAAGAAAGTCAAGTAAATGCAATAGAATTCCACTAAAGTCTTGTTGTTTGTGATTGAGATCGATGCTGCGTAGTATGAGAAGTCGCCGGATGAAATTGGAGGGAGGGGGGGGGTTGGGACGGGGGGTAAAACAGCCCGTCAGTTTGTTTGTTGGTTCGTTCATCCATCACTCATGATATATTAAATCCCTGCACTAATTGCGCATCATTAAAGTATAGTTCCACTCTACCCAGGGGTCCTTCTACTTTCCAAATCCAGGTTCAGAGCTTGAGGAGCTAACTTCCTGGTCTGGTCATCGCTCTACATGTTATTAGTAGTTAGAGTATAGTCATGATTAGATGGTTCTTTTTTTAGGTAATTTGATAATTATTATTACAGGATGGGGGGGGGTCTTTATTTCACCACACAGTGACACAAACACATTATGTGGGGAGACACGACACACATGCAACTTTTGGCGGCCGCCGGTGAAAAGTGTTTCCTGCCTTTCTCCCGTCCCAAACCGTCCTCCTCCAGGGGCAGTCAGGAGCAGTGGAGGTTCATCGATCATGGCGCCCGGGGACCGAGTCCTAGTGCTCAGTCCAGGTCTTGGTCAGGGACCAGACTGAAGAGCATCTGTTTTTCGTATTGGGTTCTTTGGGAGGAAACCCTTGAGAACACGGGGAGAACATGGGAACTCCGCACAGGAAGACCCGGTGTGCCAATGTTCTCCAACGTCCCTTTCTGTGTATCTTTTAGTATCTTGAGCTAAGATGCATTTGTGCTTGGCTATCAAGGGATGTGAATGGGACACCGTCAAAAACTAGCAATGGTTAGCAGAGTTGGTTCAAAGATGCCCCATGAGCAGTTGTGCTTGATTTAACTTAACTAAGTTTTAAACAGAATTTAATTAAGTTTCTAAGTTGTTTTGACTCAGTTATATAAGTGTAGGCTATGTAGCCTACTATGCCAAAAATGTAGTGATGGTGTAACTTATTTTCTCTTACATCTGAAAAAAAATGATAGTGTTGTGTTGATAGCGTTGTGTTGGTAGCATAACATTGGTCATCTCTGTCACGTTGTGCATTGAGTTTTTCCAGTGCACTGCTGTTGAGTTCTGCATTAATCTTATCAGCACAATAAACCTGCAAATGACTCCTACATTTTTACACCGGTTGCCACTTCACTGACGCAAAGAGGCGATGCTTTATCAGTGGGGGCATGTTCACTCGGCACTTAAAGTATTAAGTATAACGTTGTAAAACTTAACCTCTGTTTTCTATCCTTCCAGGCCACATCTCTTACCAAACGCCAAGGTGAAAGTTAACAGAAGCAAGCTCTTCCTCTTCCCCAGCTCTGGTGAAACTGCGAGAGGAAATCTGGTGAGTCAGGTCAGGTCTCGTTGCAACACTGCTGACTTGTGGAGCTACCTGGCAGCATTCTCGCAGGACATTGGGTGGCGAAATCCGCTGCGGGTGCAATTTATAGACGCTGGAATGCAAACTTAGTCAGACAACTTTCCTGATGTTACCCAAGAATTGAGCGCAAGGGAGGCTAGTTTCACCTTCCCTATTACCCAGTTCTGCTTTCTCTCAGGAGGTAGGAGGTGGACTGAGACTGTGCAGATAATTCTTTGCTGTGTCTCAATGAAATCCTTCTTGCCTAAGACTGTACTGAAGCATTCACAGAATAATTCAGATGAGTGGATGCCATGTGTACAGTGGTGTGTGTGGTCAGTGTACAGTGGTGTGTATGGTCAGTGTACGGTTTTGTATGGTTAGTGTATAGTGACCTGTATATTCAGTGTACAGTGTTGTGTGGTTAGTGTGTAGTGTTGTGTATAGTCAGTGTACAGCGTTGTGTGGTTAGTGTGTAGTGTTGTGTATATTCAGTGTACAGTGGTGTGTATATTCAGTGTACAGTGGTGTGTATGGTCAGTGAACAGTGGTGTGTATGGTCAGTGTACAGTTTTGTGTGGTTAGTGTGTAGTGATGTGTATATTCAGGGTAGTGTTGTGTGGTTAGTGTGTAGTGTTGTGTATAGTCAGTGTACAGTGTTGTGTGGTTAGTGTGTAGTGAAGTTTATAGTCAGTGTATAGTGTTGTGTATAGTCAGTGTACAGCGTTGTGTGGATAGTGTGTAGTGTTGTGGATAGTCAGTGTAGAGTTGTGTGGTTAGTGTGTAGTGTTGTGTATAGTCAGTGTAGAGTTGTGTGGTTAGTGTGTAGTGATGTGTAGTCAGTGTAGAGTTGTGTGGTTAGTGTGTAGTGATGTGTAGTCAGTGTAGAGTTGTGTGGTTAGTGTGTAGTGATGTGTAGTCAGTGTAGAGTTGTGTGGTTAGTGTGTAGTGATGTGTATAGTCAGTGTAGAGTTGTGTGGTTAGTGTGTAGTGATGTGTAGTCAGTGTAGAGTTGTGTGGTTAGTGTGTAGTGATGTGTAGTCAGTGTAGAGTTGTGTGGTTAGTGTGTAGTGATGTGTATAGTCAGTGTAGAGTTGTGTGGTTAGTGTGTAGTGATGTGTATAGTCAGTGTAGAGTTGTGTGGTTAGTGTGTAGTGATGTGTAGTCAGTGTAGAGTTGTGTGGTTAGTGTGTAGTGATGTGTAGTCAGTGTAGAGTTGTGTGGTTAGTGTGTAGTGATGTGTATAGTCAGTGTAGAGTTGTGTGGTTAGTGTGTAGTGATGTGTAGTCAGTGTAGAGTTGTGTGGTTAGTGTGTAGTAATGTGTATAGTCAGTGTAGTGTTGTGTTGTTAGTGTGTAGTGATGTGTATATTCAGTGTACAGTGTTGTGTGGTTAGTGTGTAGTGATGTGTAGTCAGTGTAGTGTTGTGTGGTTAGTGTGTAGTGTTGTGTATAGTCAGTGTAGAGTTGTGTGGTTAGTGTGTAGTGTTGTGTATAGTCAGTGTAGTGTTGTGTGTGTGGTCAGTAGTTAATACTTTGCCCTTCTCACTTATTACCAGAATCCACATTATTTACTTAGATAACAAATCACATTCACTTAGTAATCATATGTCACTATAGTGTAAACATTGTCACTGCATTGTAAACCTACAGGTAAATGAGCTACTAACATGAAGCCAGCCTGACAGACTGAATAAATGGTTGTACCACTGGGAGTTTAAACAGCGGAGAGGCTTTTCTGAGGCAAGGCAGCGAGAGACGTTTCTAAACAGTCCTGGTGTTCAACGCGCCTCCAGCAGGGGACTAGGTAGCACTACGACAGACGCTTCTCTGCTTTTACACTTAACATGAAACACTTCATTGTGATGTTTTGGAAATCTGGGGCACATGAGAAAAGTAAGCTATGCGGTTTCATCTTAGAGATGTAAAGAGAGAGAGAGAGAGAGAGAGAGATATGTGTAATCAAATTTTAAATGGAATCTAATATGCACATATTGAATTCAGCAGAGTCCATCTCTTTGACACTGTCGACTCTCACACACTGGCACCCGTGGAGTTGCTTCAGTCGGACTTCAAACAAATATTTTCAGATTCACTTTCACCGAGATGTTGGTTGCGTGTGTTGAGTGACAGGTGCGAGCATGGCAGTGATCAGAGAGGGGAGAAGTAGATGAACTGTCGGGAGGAGACGTTGACATCAGCCAATGAAGTTGTCGCCATTGCCCAGCTGTGTTTCTCGCCTTTATGGGAGCGCCAGCCTTCGTGTGTGTGTGTGTGTGTGTGTGTGTGAAATCTCAAGCTGTTGGGTATTCTAGTAAGTTCTAACCCCGCAGTAGCGCCAGAGTCCATTTTGTTGGCCCTCGGTGTGAACGGTGTGAACCACTTGTGAAGTTTCATGATGGCAGAAGTCTACGGGTTCTGTTACAAAGACGGCGTTAAAACGACCTAATTAGCCACAATATCATGTTGCTCTGCTTACGGACACTCTCGTTGATCATATCTAACATGACAAGTGAGGTTCCAGAAGATTAGTACTGCACCTGTGCTGCTGCAGGATACGGTCATGGTGGGTGGGTGGCTCTGGGAGAAAGAGTGACCCCCGCTCCACAATCCCATTGGCTTAGCCGTTTCCTCCATATGCTCCTAGTTAAAGCTGCTATTCCACCCTGACTTCTCAAGGAGTACCAGCTACCAGCTGTCAAGAACTTCTGGCTGGGAAGCTAGTGTACTCGCTACGCTCGACGTTTTGAGCTCGGCGCCCACCGTGCGGTGGTCGTGCTCTGCCTTGTGTTCTCAGGTGACCCCATCCAGCCCCCGGGGGGTAGCGACTGCACTTGGAAGCCCAGGAAGTGAGAGATGGAGATAGGACCATGCAGGCCTTCCCCTACGGGGTTGTGTGTGGGAGCGAGCCATGCTCTTCCGTGGGACTACCGCTCGTAGAGATCTGATCCAGAGACCCTGTCTTTGATCACGGTGACAGCTGTTTACAATACAGGCATGGGGTTCTCGTTTGGATCCCCAGGATGGGCGTGGAGGTGGAGGGGGAGGGGGTGGAGGGGTGCAAAGAGCAGGAGAGGCCCGGCTTACGCCAAAATTAGCTAACACGCCTGATATGAGAGAATTTGGCTGGAGGAATAAATGTGTCTCAGTCTCTCCCAGGGAGAAAGTTGAACAGGCTGTCTTACCACACAAGAGGGTTTGCTAACATACCCCTTGTGTTACAGGGAAATATATTTCAAAGAGGAAAAGAGAATAATGTTTTACCCAACGGAACGGATGAATATTGATGACGCTGAAATTAATTCACTGCTGAGAACGTTGAGTCCCTCCAGATCGAGAAGTTCAGAGAGTGTTCTCGCTGGGGTGGAATGGTCAGGGTCCACTGTCTCCATGTGACCTTCAACGTGAGTGTGATTCCAGCTTCCTACACAGGGTGAATCATCGAACAACTGATCCAGCATTGTAACTTTCAAATACCGGTATGAACTGCAAATAATTTCAGTTAAATCAACATTAAAATCTTTGTCTGAAAATCATCCTTTCTTGTAAAAACCTGCATCCTGCTGTAGGTAAGAGAAACATCTTTGGTTCAAGAAGTCCTTGTTGCAGACAAGGTGTCTTGGTGATGATGAGATTGAGATCTCCCCCTGTGTCTTTAACCTATTTAACCCTGAAAGTTCTGTGCCAACAATCCCAATATTAATTGGATTTTCCCTATATTACTAGAAAGCGCAGTTTCTCAGCTTTCAGGAACTGTTGGAATGTTTGAATTTTGTAGATATTTGTAAAGATTTTTAAAGATTTATTTTAGATATTTTTTAACATTTTGCCAGTGACGCAGCCGTATTAAAAGGGTTAAAAGCAACCGTGTCGGCCTCCCTTCGCTGATAATCCACGTTCAGAGTTTAGCCTCTTGTTGAACCAGCGGTTGAGCTGACTTTGTAATTCCACCCGTACGAGAGCATTATGCAAATGAGAAGCCCACCATGCTAACGACCCTATAAGAGGGTTTCACTCCGTTAGCACAGCCCGTATCTAACGCCTCACTTTCCCAAATGAGTGTATCGCTTCCTCGTGGCCCATTTGAAGTTATCCAGAGAGGTGTGCTCAAGGCTTTATTTCCTACAGGGCAGGCAGCTGTACTGAGACGGGACGACCAGTAAGAGTGAAAACACATCATGGGGTAGAATGTCCCTTATTTCCTACCCACAGCTGTGAAAACATTGGCCTTGAATGTTAGTTTGAGCCTCTTTGAACATTAGCCTCTGACTGAGGGCTTAGCGCCATACCTGCGGAGGACACATTCTTTGTATCAAGGTTAATGTGCTGTTATTATAACGTTCTTTATCCCCTCTGCACACTGAATTAACCTGTGTGGATAAACAGGAGACCTGGTTGGACTGGCCAGGTTCTGTGAAACATTGCCCACGGGATCGGACATTCCTGGGATTCAGTATTCTTGCGGTTACTTTCGGGGGCAGATCCTGCCATGAGTGCCAGATCGTTCTTTACACAATCCCAGAGAGAAATTACTGAGAATCTCTAATGTCTCATAGATTATGTTGAAGTCACTGTGTGGTTTCCTAAGAAAATGCCTGCTATAAATTTCACTTTCTTAGGTTTTGGATTGAGGCCAACGAATTACTCAATAGAAGCTCTAAATCCACTCAAATGCCAGAGCAGAGCAGGAAGGAGCTGCACTACCTCAATACAACATGAGCTGAAATGGTTGACTTGCACTGGTGGAAGACCGATATCAGGGCCGTGGAGGTGGGATTTTGTGTGCTAGCTTGTACAGAACACCTTCTCTTGCCTCCCTGCACCCACAGTAATCTCACTTTGATGCACGTACAACGAGAGATCTTTTGGCCGTCTCTCAAAATCTTAAATCGACATCTCATCCCATTTTTGCTGGAGCGTTGGTTTTCAACGCCATACAAAGGTAACCTTCTGCCATCCTACCCAAGCCTCCCCCATAATGCCACCATGAAAATATGTCACCTCAGGCATAAACAAACTGCAAAGCTGCTCAGGCTTGAATCTTACTATTATGTAGCAGGACTGTGCTATATTTGTACTGTAAACTGAATTGCAATTCTATAAAAGTTTGCTAGAACATTTCTTATCATTCAATATCATTTGATAATTCTATATAACACGGAAAGCGGAGTTCGACTGGTCTGGACATAATTGAATCAGATAGAGTTGAATCAGATTTCTGTTTGTCTGAGCTACACATCAATTCTGGCAGTGCATCACGACACAAATCTGCTTCTTTCAGAGTGCATACACTGGACTGTACCAAGACAGTCACACACTTACAAAGCAGCCAAAATCTGTCTTTGAAAAGTCTTCTTTACGATCTCCCTTCTCGTAAAAGTGGCTTAATGTCACTTTGTATGATTACTTACAAAAACAACATATAATTACTAACATTGTTTTATAATCAATATTCACTAATACTAATACAGTTTTAATGTCCTGCTGTGAGTTCAAGCTGTATAATGAAATATTGATGGTATGGTGGTCTGGGCGTCAACATATCTCTCTTTAGATACTGACTTCACACTTGATTCACTACTTAAAAGTATAAATAGTGCACCAGTTGAAAGTGCAAAAAGTATGAAAGTACTGTACAGTTGACAGGTTTGATCTCCAACTCTTTCATTGGACCAGATCAAACCTAGGAATGTAATGGTATAAACCTCATAACCCGAACCATGCGGCATCGGGCCTGTATGTGATTTTAATTGATATTCAGTCATGTATGTTGCAACGGTTCCATGAGTTTAGAAACAGATGCTAAGACTGAATCTGATGTTGGCAACGGTACAGTTTTGTGCCTTTCTGCTTTCTGCAAGCCTACGCTCAACATCACCATGCGAGCAGTGGTATAAATAACTATGAAGGAAGAAGTCTCTGTCTGTCTGTCTGTCTGTCTGTCTGTCTGTCTGTCTGTCTGTCTGTCTGTCTGTCTGTCTGTGTCTGTCTACAGTATATGCCCGTCTGTATGTCTGTATTTTGATTTAATTAAGAACTGGGCATTGTATGACGTTGAAGTGGGTGTATTGCTCAGGACCCAACAAAGTGCAGTGTTGAGTGTGATCCATCTACTTCTTCCCATTCAGATAATCTATCCAACACTCTAGTAAATTAGCCAGCATATTATCCATTTCTAGCAGCAAGTGTTAGCTAGATAGGTTTAACCGTGAACATGTGGTGGAGATGCCTGGCTTAGCTACGTCAAATAATGTTGAGAAAGCTGCAAGCAGCAATAAGCAATCGGAGCCCAAGCACTCATTACACATTTTGAACGGGCACTGCACTAGTTCACCCTAATAAGACTGATAAATATGGGATTGCTGAAATTAAATCAGCCTACTATTCTTGTTACAATTTGCTCTATAGTGTATTTACTGTATTTACTGTACCCATATAGGGTACGGTTGCCAGGTTTGTGCTCTTGCTCTACTAACCTCCCCTTATGATACATGTCAACACACACGGTGTGCAGCGATGTGTGTGAGGGAGTCCTAACGTGCCACAACACCGCCAGCTTTTCTTCCCCGGCACAAAAAGGATTATGTCAGAATTCCGCGATTACATTTCACCTGCCTGCCCCAGTGACTCTGGCTGTCAGAGCAGGTGAACCCCCCCCCCCCCCCCCCCCCGGGAGACCCCTGCCTCCCCCGGATATATAGGTCAGAGTGTATTACACACACACACTCTCTCTATCTCGCCTCTCTCTCTCTCTCCTCCCTCTCTCTCTCCTTCTCTCTCTCTCTCCCTCCTCTCTCTCTCTCTCTCTCCTCCCTCTCTCTCTCTCTCTCTCTTCTTTGTCTCTCTCTCTCTTCTTTGTCTCTCTCTCTCTCCTCCCTCTCTCTCTCTCTCTCTCCTTCCTCTCTCTCTCTCTCTCTCTCCCCCCTCTCTCTCTCGCCTCTCTTTCTTTCTCTCTCTCTCTCCTCCCTTTCTCTCTCTCTCGGATCAGTGAGCTGTACTCCTCCCAGCAGAGACACACGGAGCACCTGGCACACGTCTGCACCTGGCGTCGGGCCAGCCTGGTGAGCGCCCCCCCCCCCTCCCGTCTCCCCCCCCCGTCTCCCGTCACCCCCCTGGAGACCGGCCCGCTCCGTGTGCTCAATTACCTGTGGCAGCTGATGTTTGCTCAACAGCAGGTCTACGTTACCCCGGGTCCACCCGCCTCTCCCTCCCTCCCTCCCACTCTCTCTCTCTCTGTCTGTCTCTGTCTCTCTCTCTGTCTCTCTCTATGTCTCTCTCTCTCTCTCTATATATATATATATATGTCTCTCTCTATATATATGTCTCTCTCTGTGTCTCTCTCTCTCTCTATATATATTATATATATGTCTCTCTCTATATATATGTCTCTCTCTGTCTCTCTCTCTCTCTCTCTCTATATATATATATATATATATATATATATGTCTCTCTCTATATATATGTCTCTCTCTGTCTCTCTCTCTGTCTCTCTCTATGTCTCTCTCTATCTCTCTCTATATGTCTCTCTCTCTCTGTCTCTCTCTCTGTCTCTCTCTCTGTCTCTCTCTATCTCTCTCTCTATGTCTCTCTCTCTCTCTGTCTCTCTATCTCTCTCCCTCTCTCTGTCTCTGTCTCTCTCTCTCTGTTCTCTCTCTCAGCTCTCTCAGTAGCTCTGACTTTGCACTGAGCCTCCCCTCTGGTTCCAGCAGCAGCATCACTGGATACTGATGACTGTGAACTAGCCATGCTGCTAGCTATGCTACTAGCCATGCTGCTAGCCATGCTAGCCATGCTGTTAGCCATGCTACTAGCCATGCTGCTAGCCATGCTAGCCATGCTGTTAGCCATGCTACTAGCCATGCTACTAGCCATGCTGTTAGCCATGCTGTTAGCCATGCTGCTAGCCATGCTACTAGCCATGCTCATAGCCATGCTGCTAGCCATGCTACTAGCCATGCTGTTAGCCATGCTGCTAGCCATGCTAGCCATGCTGTTAGCCATGCTGCTAGCCATGCTACTAGCCATGCTCATAGCCATGCTGCTAGCCATGCTACTAGCCATGCTAGCCATGCTGCTAGCCATGCTGCTAGCCATGCTGTTAGCCATGCTGCTAGCCATGCTACTAGCCATGCTGCTAGCCATGCTGCTAGCCATGCTGTTAGCCATGCTGCTAGCCATGCTGTTAGGCTACACATATCAACACACATCACATGTCTGGTCTTTCATATCTGTGTGTAGCAACACAATCAGAATATATAAATGAGAAAATACAAATGTATCAAGCATTATGTAAAATATGGGTGTTAAGAAGCAGAAATATAATAGTTTCAGTAATATTAACAACTTCAATTGTAACCCCTGCCTGTCTAAGCATCCTGCTTGTATTTCCGTGGGTTAAAACCCACAATATCAGATCGTATTCTAGCAAACATCTCGTCCGAAAAGGACGTCCAAAACGACACAGGCAATAAGACTGAGGGTGAATGATGCTGTTACAGCCTGATTAACGCCAGTAGCGATGCATGTGTGAGTGAAGCAGTGGATGTGTGGTCTGGTAGCCTCACACACAGAGGCCGGGGGAGGGAGGTGAGGGCAGCTTAACAGGGCAGCCTCCCCCCCCCCCCCCCCCCCACGAGCCCCCGCTCTGCCCGGAGTCCTACAGCTGGGCCTCAGAGCAGCACCAGATTAAAGAGCCTGAGCCGTGTGTGTGTGTGTGTGTGTGTGTGTATGTTTTAGTGTGCGTGTATGTTTTGTGTGTGTGTGTCTATATTTATTTGTCTATGTTGTGTGTGTGTGCGCGCGCGTGTGTGTGTATGTTTTAGTGTGCGTCTATGTTTTGTGTGTGTGTGTGTGTGTCTATATTTATTTGTCTATGTTGTGTGTGTGTGTGTGTGTGTGTGTGTATGTTCTGGTGTGCGTCTATGTTTTGTGTGTGTGTATGTCTATATTTTTGGTCTATGTTGTGTGTGTGTGTTTGTGTGTGTGTTTGTGTGTGTGTGTGTGTGTGTGTGTGTGTGTGTGTGCGTGTGTGTACATAGCTGAAGGATGTTTGTGCTCTGAGCCATACTCTCTCTCTCTCTGACCATGTAATGTAAATGCCCTAACAACAGCAGCGAGAGTGAAAGTCAACAGTTCTCCCTATCATACGAGAGCATTTCTGCTCTGTGCTCCCAGCATGAATATGTGAGTATGTGAACTCTGGAAACAATCAATACTTAACCTTGCAATTACATGTTTGATACAGAATTATGCTGCAGCTTGGGGATAGCCACACTGTGGTTGCTATGTGTGGGTGAAGACCTCACAGCAACCAAGTCTATTTCCTTGTAGATTACTGCTGTATATATTATCTAGTATAACACTTCCCACAGTGATACGTATTCCGTTCCTCGTACTGGTGTAGGTGGAGAGGGCAGGTGAGTTACAGGAGAGACACTCCCTGTGTATATAAACATTATATAATGGATGAATATACCCCATGTGTCAGAGAGGGCTACAGAAGAGTGATCTGTCCGTGGCGTCTTCTTGTGCATCTGCTCACCCAGGGACACCTGCTTGAGCACTCATACCAGCACAGAGGGCATAGCAGAGAAGGCAGGCATGCTTGGTGGGCATGTCTGGGCATGTCTGGGCATGCCTGGTGCCATCTGCGCTGGGCAGGTGCCCTAGCCGCTGTCCCTTGGGGTGTTGGGGGCGGCTAGCGCGCCAAGCCCTACCTGACTGGGGACAAACATCCTCATTTATCCGTCCCCACCTCACGCCCTCTTTAGAGCGCTCTCACCCAGCCCTGGAGGGCTGCTGCCGAGTCGACAGCGCCGCGCCACGCCTGGGCATCACAAGCAAGGCATTGTGGGAAAGGAGAGAGACGTCCAGTGTTTGCGGCCGCTGGTCCCAGCTGCGCAGAGAGAGACCAGGGACAACTGACAACGTATATCAATGCGGACGCTGTAGGGATGCGCTCGGGGCGAAAGGCTTGAAGAGGCTCACTGTTTAAGGTTGTACGTCTCTTAAAAAGTGAGTTGTAAATCACAACCATGGGGTGTCTTTATGGGTCTCACCCATGGGGGAGAGGAGAGACGCATGAAGAGGCGTTAGTCTCAATGGTGAGCGCACTAAACTCACTAAACTCACTAAACTCACTCCCATGAATGAACTCAACTAAAAATGGGACAGCCACATAAACATGTGATCATTCCAGTGCGTTCATATTGCACAATTTGGCGTTTCAGAAATGAAATGCCAAATTCATTCAATTCAATTCATTTAATTCAAATTCATTCAAATCAATAAGCTTCTCTATAGTTTATTGATGCATTTCTCAAAAGGGTTTAAGGGTTAACTGTTTACAAATACATTAATATAATGAACACGCATCTCAATACCAGCCATGTGTCATACAGTAGGTGAGCTAAATTCATGCTAATTGGCTGAAATCAACAGATCTCTTTGCCAAGCTGTGACTGAGTCACACAGTATAAAATGTACTTTTCATCTCACTTCCTCTCAAGAAATCGCTTTGGTTGTTTTCTCACGTATTCCATTAAGGACAGTTTTGCTTCCCCCCAAAAAAACAAAACAAATCCCAATTAAAAATGTAATTCATTCGTTTCACCACCTTATGTTCTTCAGTCATCTGTATCAATATTCACCATTACTTAGCAGCAACAGCGAGTCAGCAGCAATTATGGAAAACAGAGAGCTTGAATATTTGGTGGAAAAACAATTAAATAACCTTTTGAGAATTAAAAAGAAAAGATGGGAGATCTACACCTGCACTGGAGAGACCAACAGCTAGAGAACAACAGGAGGTTCCAAAAGTGTTAGTACCATAACCTTTAAAGGCTATTTGGTTAGCCATACAGAACCTCCTCTTTGACCTGGCAACCTGCACACCTACTGTAACAACCCTTGGGTCACAACTGGTTTTGAGGACTCATCAACTGAACCAAGGCCATTCAGAGATTTTGCTTGGGACAGAGTTTTTTGGGGTCTGCCATGGCCTTGAATTTATCTTTGTGAAAATATCAACATGCACATTCTCACGCTGTTGTGGTTCTGGGAGTTAATCTCCTTAAAAGTGTCAAATGAAGAATAACGTACTCCCACACACACGTTTTCTCTGCTTTTTAATCGGTCAACGTTTGGGTTTCTACCTTCATCAGGACAGATTTTTGCAACAATGAGAATGTGAGTTCATTTTAAACACCACCATACAATGTGATTGGATAATTGGATGTGTTTCCCATCCCCATTGGCTAGTGAGATGACATCATGAAATGACATCACTGCAAGAAAAAAAGAGGCAAAATTAGAAAAATACATTATAATGTATACGCAACAACAACATTAGGAAAAAAACATTCTAGAGAAAATTTCTAAAGAGATTAAAAAATTAATTTATCTTTGTCATTCTACAGTACTGTGTATAATACTATATATACAATATTTGTTAGATGTTAGATGATTGATTAGTGTGCAGTGGCTTTAAAAAGGTAGGCTAGGCTCAAGTTATTTCATGCAGGTTTATTTTGCTGGCTGCTATGACTCAGCTCATGTTTAGCAATCAGAGGTTTTAATCCACTTGTTCATCAATGCGATTGCCTAACATTTAGTTGTGCTGTACACTATGTAGTCACTGTTGTGACCTCAATCTTCATTCATTTGGTAAATCAAAAACTCATAACGCCCCTCCATACAACCCCCCCCCCCCCACTCGGCCTTCCCGTTTTCTCCCTCTCTTTGGCCTAACAATTGGAGCCAAGTAGGGATGCTTACGAAACATCCACATGATGACGTTTAGTGTCCTTGAAAGATCTAACGTCACAACAGCCCCTAGGGACCCTGGGGGTCTGCAGGCCACTGGTGTAGATGGACATCTGCCCGCGCTGCTCCACCCCGAGCGAGGCCAGAGAACGGTCCAGAACCATTAGCTGCTGCTGTATCTTCCACACTCAGCAGGCCTTCCGTCTCCTGTGGAGCATTAAGCGAGCCTTTCATGTTTACTTCCCTGCTACGGCCTCTCCACCCGCCCTCAGCTCAGTCCACATGCTCCTGGGCCTCACAAGTAGGCCAAAGCAGGCCGGACTTGAGAAACTTCAAACATCTTCTAGAAAGAACGAAATCCAAACTGAAAACGCCGCTCCGGGTCACGACGTCACGACGAGTCGGATTTTAAAAATAGCCGCTGAACTGAACGATCGTTACGACGATTTAGTATGTAGAAGTTCAGACGAGGTTTTTCCCCTTCATCACCTGATCAGACCAGGACAAAGAAACTCACAGTGCTCCTTCAAACCAGCCTTCGAACCCCTTCGGACGCTGAGCCACGCCATTATGGCGCTGGCACAAGTGTATAACCCTCCTAACAGGAAACTGGATTGTCCCCAAGCATCCTCTGTCGCTTAAACAGCCACCTCGTTGTGATGAACCCTTTACACTGGACCTGCAAAGAAAAAAAAAAAGACATCTCACGGACACAAACAAACATGTTTTTCAAAAAGCGAACAGATAATGATTTGATCCACTCCCAGTCCCCCCGGGGAGGGTGGGGGGGTTTGGATGTGAAAGGAGCAGGGAGGGGGGCTGGAGACAGAGGAGATCCACAGGCAGTTATGAATGTGCGTTTGATTTCATAAGCGGAGCGTGGACCGCGGCCGCACAGAGGTCCGCTTGTTGAGCGACCGGCCCCAGATGTGCGCCCCGTTCGGATCGGGGCTGATCAATGACGCCCTGTTCGTTGGGTGGCCCTGCCTTGTTCTGGAACACACTGAGGGGCCCTGATCCCCACCTCACCCCAGGAGATGGCCCGCTGCCCCCCCCCCCCCCCCCCCCAAGAGGCCACGCCGAAGCCCCCAGGCGCAGCGCTAAAACGGGACAGACTGGGAAAAGGCAGCTATTCTAGATGATTCTAGTCAGCTCTACTTGGTTGTTTTGAATGATGTCACATTACTGCATTGTCAAACACAGACGATTTGAACGAGGCATGGGAAAATGAGAACGAGGAAAACACATTACATACGTTACACGCGCTTACAGTAACATTAGATGCTTTTCCAACTTTTCATGTGCGTGTTTCTGGCTCTGTTAGGTAGCATAACGTGAGCTGTCGGATCCCAAGACATGCGGCGTTCCTGAACAGGCGTTCCTCGTAGGGAATCACGGATACACAGGAACCTTCGTTTCCCCCACGTTCTCAATAGAACAGAGGAACCGGTCTCCTAATGTGACTCATTATGTGTGCATCTGGAGGTGTAATTACTACGGTCAGATTATACAGGAACCACTTTGTGAACCTTAAAAAACAGCATGGTCGCTAACCTACGGATGACCCCTTTAAATTGTTCACAATGGCCCTAGCATGTGGGATTAGCATGGCTAATGGCTCTGTGTGGACCAGGATCCCACTAAGCATTAAAGGTACTATTGTTGACTGAATGCAAGGACCTACGGCCCCATGACCAACGCAGGCTATATTGTAGGTATCCTAAGAGGGGAATTTCACTGTAACATCCATTGACAAGCTCAGACAGCATGTCATAAAATGGGTTGGTTTGTGTAGGCCTAGTTGATTCTCTTCTTTCTATCCTGTATCTTCCAGAATCTCCACCAGTCTGGATTAAAATCACCCTCCCCCCCTCCTCTCCTGTCCTCCCCCCTCCTCTCCTCTCTCTCCCCTGCCGCTCAAGATCGCTACCATCATCGCCATGGTAATCTTTAGTAGTAGACGCTTATATGCAGAAACACCTGTCACAGAAGCAGGACCACATCCCATAATGTTTCTATAAGCAGATTACTCCCTCTAATGCCAGGTATTTGAGGAATATTCATGTAGCTAAGTGCTTATGTAAGGTCTCAAAGCCTTCCTGGCATTTTGTTTTTGCGCCATCCCCTCCTCCCCCTCCTCCCCCTCCTCTCCTGCCAGTGCCCCGAGGCCTTGTCATGAACATCAAAGCCCAACCCAGACGAGATGCAGCGGAGAACCACACAGCTCTCCTGTGTGGACTGAACACCAAACACTTCATCAACGTTCTGCTCTCCTTACGTGTTTATCAGCGTGATAGTTGTTTTGCCAGATAACACGGAGCTACATCTAAACATGTTTAGATAATCTGCAGTATTGGTTTTGCTCTGCGCTGCTGTAGCATAATGCATAATTCATGCTAGCCAACGCGCCCAATCCCTCTGCTATTGAAAAGAGAGTCTGATCCGTTACCCACCGGAAATAGCTTTGATTGAAATATGACCTGCGTTTGACACACTCCCAACTAGTGCACACTTTAACACTCCACATGGATACGCCAAACTTTAATCACACGGCAAAATTGGAAATCGATGAGGTCGAACAATGTGTTAATGAAACCGCTTTGTAGAATTTTCCGCGATTTTGTTAAGTATTCACCACATCCACCGTTCGCTTCGCGAATAATTAATGAGACAGGTAGAGACACAGGAAATAGCACAGGAACCACAGGAGACCGACCTCTCTGCTCTTCCCCATGTCAACAAACAGCAGGGAAAAGAGATCAAGGAAACACACAATTATGTCTAACAACTGGAACAGATTTTATCAAATTACCCTAATTAGAGCAGTACGGTTAGCGACCACTCGTTCATTTGCATCCAGCCTGCTCCTCTCTGGTTGGCTGCGCCGTTTAATTAGGGGAAGAGATTAGCCTCGTTCAGGAGGCTGCTCCACCTTGCCACATCTGAGTCAGGTTAACAACAACACAGATGTTTATTCAGCAACTGTTGAATCACATATTGAGCTGCGATAGGCCCCGCTGGGAAGCATGAAGCATCATGGGAGTCGGGTGCGGAAATGTGGCTTTAGCTCGCTAGCGTGAAAGAGAATGATTTATAAGTCGCCGTGGCCTAACTGTGTGTGTGACCCTTACGACCTCTTAGGTTAACCATATTTCAGTGTGTTCGGTCTACTGATGACCGACACGTTGAAGAATCGATCCTGCCCAAAGGTACGCCATTACGGAAGATGTGTCGTTTCAAATGTGCGCCCGAACAAGTGGTGCGCATAGACGGGAACATGTCATTTGTACCAAAAGATACGGAAAAAAAAGACCTTTAAAAACATTGGTGCATAGTGCATAGTTATGCTGTGTTCACACCGGGCACAATTTTTTCCGGCCGCGCCGCGAGATAGAAAGTCAAGTCAATA
>NC_140242.1:28962884-28965384 GCF_949987555.1 Borostomias antarcticus
AAAGAGAGAGAGAGAGAGAGAGAGAGAGAGAGGGAGAGAGAGAGGGAGAGAGAGAGGGAGATAGAGATAGAGAGAGAGAGAGAGAGAGAGAGAGAGGGAGAGAGAGAGAGGGAGAGAGAGAGAGAGAGGGAGAGAGAGAGAGGGAGAGAGAGGGAGAGAGAGTGAGAGAGAGAGAGAGAGAGAGAGAGAGAGAGAGAGAGAGAGAGAGAGTGGCCGGCCCAATGACCCCAGAGGGAGTGTGTCCTCGTTCACTAGGTAATTATCACTAATGATAGGGAGGGCGGGCAGGCCCTGCATCCAGCATCACTCATTGGCTACTCCAGAAAGTGACAGGAGTGGGGAGCCAATCCAGACGTCGGGAGAGCTCCGGGGCTGATATGTGAACCCCAGCCTACGCTTCCTGGCTGATAGAGAGAAGCAGGCAGCCATTAGGCCGCGTCTCATCCCTGGTCTGTGTCCACCCCCCCCCTCCCCCTTCTGAAGCGACGTTCGAGACACCTTAAGTGCTGTAAAGCCATCGGAGAGGGAGCAGACGTTAGGGATAACGCAATTTAGGATGAAAAAGTGTGAGGGGGGAGACATTTTGTTTGAGATAATGGGTCTGTAAATGCAGACATTACTCCGCAGAAGCATTAGTCAGATTCCTGTCCTGCGCCGGATGTGCTACGAGGAGAGAGGCTGCTGGGAAAAAAGAAAAGGCTGTTTATCTTCTCCTGTGAGAGGAGACGGTCGGAGGCTCCCTGGTCTTCGGTCATAATGAGCGGGACAGACTCAAACACTTGAGATTCCTCACCCGGCCGTAACGCGATACCCGCTCTAAAGACGTCTAATTGTTCAGTGTCAAATCAAAAAGTAAATATCAACAATCGACTGAGGCGACAAATTAGGCGGACGTAGCATAAATGTACCGTTCAAAGCTTCCATTCTTCTTGCCTCCGACGCGCTCTGTAGAAATGTAAGTGAGACAAAGACGCGGGGGGGGGGGCGGGGGGCAGGGGGGTGGGGGGCGTCGCTGTGTATTAAACGCCGTGGGTCAAACAGTCAGCCTGTAATTGCTACAAAGTGGCGGCCTGTCTGCCATTAGCCACTTGAACCCTGGAGGCCATCTTTCACTGGAAGTCCACGAGGACCTGTAAACCAGTGCTGGTGTGTGTGTGTGTGCGTGTATGTGTGTGTGTGTGTGTGTGTGTGTGTGTGTGTGTGCGTATGCCTACCTAGGTGTTGCTTACAGCATTTTATAATAACATATGAGTCTAGTTACGTTTAACGATCGGTGTTGAATATGATCTCCAGGTTGACTTCCTGTCCATAACCTGCGTGTTTGATAATGGAATCCCCAACATTCACTCACAGGCCCTTCACACACACACACACACACACACACACACACACACACACACACACACACACACGACAAACAGCTCTGAAAGGAATGTTCTAAACCCAGCGAGCTTGAGGAGAACTCAGCAGAGAGTTAACGCATACTTAACTAATACTGTACTTTTTACAAACTCAATAATAATAAGACAATGCTTCCTGGTGACAGAATAGGGAGGCACCAACCCTCCCAGGGCAACAGTCTCAAATATGTTTTTACTGAAACACAATCTTTTTCTTTTTTCTTTTTTTACTTAAAACAATTTGAGGCGCTGTAACCTAGCGCATTAATCAAAGGATGTGGGATAGCATGAGCTTCGCCAGGGTTGAACTTGTGACACAGGTAATGTTTCCCTCTCAAATGAAATACCACAGGACTTCCACAGAAGAGGCCCTCCTAGCCTCCTAGCACGCTGCAGGAACCTATCTGAGCCATGAAATACAACGGAGACTCGACCACATAGTCTGCAAGATGTCCAGATGAAGGACAGCCCAGCTGAGATGTTTTCATGTGGAGGTCTGTTGGGTTGTAATGCCAGCCTCCTGTCTGCATGTACCGTTTAAAGAGATTTACATTTGTACAGTATGATCTCAAACCGTAAAAGGTACAGAGATTAATTACTCGCCGCCACACTCAAATAGTGCCATTAACAGGATAATGCCCAACTCCTAATGTTCCCAGTATGACCGAGGTCAGCATGAGTACACTTTTAACACAGGGGGGGTCAATGGTAAATCCAAAAGGGACAAAAAGCCTATTAAGAGAGTGCAACATTTGTATTTATCATATTGCAAACAGACGAACAATAGTAAACAGCGAGACGCATCTGTTAAGGGCTTAGCTGCAGGGTTGGGGAGTGAGGCGCATTATACTGCTCTTAACGTGAGCTCTCTCTCTCTCTCTGCGCTGCTGCTGGACATGAGTGCTCAGGGTCCTCGGTTCAGAGGTCACGCTGTCCTGTTGGGAAGCCTGTCCCTCTCTTCGGGGGTTGTGTGTGGGGGGGGGGGGGGGAGGTGATGACCAGGGCGTCAGGAGGGCAGTGTTACCAGGCCCGCAGCAGAAGGGGGGGTTCTTTTATTCTGTTATTTATTTTTAAAAAGTCAACGTTATCGCAGTTTTTAA
>NC_140242.1:28970384-28997884 GCF_949987555.1 Borostomias antarcticus
CCCTTAATTTCCTTAATTTGCATTTGTCTTACCATGGCTTCACATTAACCACTGGTAATGGATACTGATTAGAATAGGACTTTAAGGCCAATGTGTGTCGATTGAATATTCATGGTTTGTGGCTCTGTGGTAGAGCGGGTCGTCCAATGAATGATCGTACGGTCGGCGGTTCGAATCCCGCCTCCTCCTGTCCACATGTCGACGTGTCCTTGAGCAAGATACCTAACCCCAAATTGCTCCCAATGAGCAGGTTAGCACCTTGCATGGCAGCTGCCGCCACTGGTGTGTGAATGTGTGTGAATGAGAGGCCATTGTAAAGCGCTTTGGATAGACGCGATACAGGTATATAATTGCAGTCTATTTATCATACCTCAGGGCTGTGTTGTAAGACCCTTCTGTTTGATAACCCAGTGATGTACTCCATCAGGTACACTGTAGGGAAGGAGGTGATGGTGATGGAGGGCACAGTAAGGATGATAGAAGAGCAAGCATTTATGTGAAACCACATTTTCCGAGCCCTAAATGTGTTTTGACTTATTTCCAGTAACGTGGAGAGTAAGGTAGAGAGTCATGGGAAACAAACAGAAGAGACACCGAAAGGTACTTACCCTTGACAGAGCCCTTTGACCCCGTGCCTCACATCCTGATGCGTTGATACCACAGTGATGGACTCAACAGGAGGAATTGCATCCTGGAGCCTGCTGCACCCTGGGAAAGCGAGAGTGAAGCCAAACACCCCTGTTTTCTCAAGTCGTCACAATCTGGAGATCGGACAGGGCAGTTTCCTGTCCGGGACCTTCCCATCCCTCCCTGCTGAGGAACACAGGAAGTGATGACCCCCTAGGTGCTCAGAAGGCAGAGAGGACGTTGCTCGGGGGCCTGATTCATGTTATCATAACACTCTGAAGCTTCACACGTTCTCCATGTTCATCTCCCACGCTGTTCTCTCTCTCTCCCTCCCTCCCTCTCTCTGTCTGTCTGTCTCTCTCACTCTCTCTCTCTGTCTGTCTGTCTCTCTCTCTCTGTCTCTCCCTCTCTCTCTCTCTCCCCCCTCTCTCTCTCCCCCTCTCTCTCTCTGTCTGTCTCTCTCTCTCCCTCTCCCTCTCTCTCTCTCTGTCTGTCTCTGTCTGTCTCTCCCTCTCTCTCTGTCTGTCTCTCTGTCTGTCTCTCTCTCTCCCTCTCTCTCTCTCCCTCTCTCTCTCCTCCCCTCCCTCTCTCCTCTCTTTCTCTCTCCCTCTCTCTCTCCTTCTCTCTCCCTCCCTCTCTCTCTCTCTCTCTCTCTCTCTCTCTCTCTCTCTGGACCGGCAGGGCCTGTGACATCATCGGGAACACATGCTCCTCTTCCTGCGTTCCTCTTGTGACCAGGGAGGACACAGGAACAACACCAGGGGAAATACAGGAGGGAGATCTACGGGAGGGGAGATCTACGGGGGGGGAGATCTACGGCTCTCTAGGAGACAAGACAATCCATTTTGGTGTGAAACTGGAAACAGTGACTTTATGACTAAAATGCTAAAATCTATCATTTGTATTTCTCAGTTTACAGTACCTATGTTAATACAGTATTGCTTAAGATCCTAGGAGTCTGAAATGTGTAATGTGTAGAGCACAGCATGTCACGACAGTCCATTATCTAAGTGAGACCTAAAGGATGACTCATGATTTACTATTTATGAAGATGGATGACTTCCACGGAGGTCTCTCGGAGTGAAACTGCAAATATACAAACGTAAAAAAAAGGGCATCAGTTTATGTGTGAAAATGATGTGCAAACAAAGGGATTAAGTGATTCCAATAAATCAACACACAGTTGAAGCAGCAGAACCGAGGGCTGCTGACCTGAAGTCATCTTTGGAGTGAATACATATGAGGACAAAAAAAACCGTGTAAGGGAGTAAAAATGTATTTTGTGCTTGAAGACATCTGGGTTTGGTTACACGCTCCGAGGTAGGTATTAAAATGGGAAACGAGCGGGATTTTCCCTGAGCGCACGCCTTGATGACTCCAAACAAGGCATAACATTTAGGTTTCCGAGCTAGCCTGGGTTAGCGGGCCGCGTGCAGGCTACCTGCTGGGCTGCTGCAAGGCCTTATGGGACAGGAGGAAATCCATCCGCTCGGGAGATCCATGACGTCACCTGGTTTTACTGTGTGTGTATGGAATCTGGCACTGCTCACCCTTTTTTATAGAAATACTAAGTAATCTGACATTGTGGGACTTGGAATTTGCACATGCTCCAATTGGAGGGTATTTCCTGCAGCCGCAAAAGACAACAGCCCCTTAGTATTTGTCATCCTTTGGAACATTTTGAAGTAGTCAGTTGACTGCGCTTTCATAATACATGAATGAGGTACACTTAAGGGCCTGTTAGTTAATTTTAATGACTTTTCTGTTAGGGGCGAAAAGGGCCACTGGAACGAAAAACGAACACGCTGGTCATGACAAACGTCACAATCAAACGCATGTTGATAAATAGAAGATAATTAGTCAGTGTCTACAGCGATGGGATAATTGAGAGTGACAAGCTATTCATTCTAGCATAATAATTAAAGATATCAGAGCAGATGCATTTTGGGAAATATGAATAAGCAGTGCAGTGGTTGGAAATGTTACAGGATTACATCATGGATAATTAGCATATCAAATAAAACCAGCGTATCAGTAGACACATCTTAAAAGAAATACAATCGTGTACCAGTTGGATATATGCTGTTTAAGTGCAAAATTAAGATTTTTATATAAAAGGTGGGGGGCTTCATTTCCTCTGAGAAAAATGCTTTCATCTTTCGAAAAAAAGCCTTCACTTTGATGAGAAACCAAATAATATGGTCTGTAGATGCGGTAATGTAGACCGAGTGAAAAACGTCTGTCGCAATGAATGGTCCCTGAAGGGGCGATCTACCGAGGAACCCTGAATAGTATACCCACCTGGGCAGGGCTAGATTACCCCCACATCTCCAGGGGTAAGGGGCAACAAACAACAACAACGGTGTAGTCAAGATTGGGAAGACATTATGAGGGAAAAAGCTCAACAACATTTCTCCTGGATCACCACAGTCGGTCCTTTGACTTCACACGTTTGATCCCCTACCGTTGCTTGAGAAGACCGTTTTACTGTCATCTAACAAACGACTCAAATCACTTTACCTTCCAGCCCTCGAGCGTTGAAGTTTGGGAGCGGACGCTAGGGAAGGTTCCGTGTAATATAGAGAAGAGAAATCCGCCTCCAGAACCCACAATCCACACAGGAAGAGTGTGATGGGATTGTGGATACGCAGAGACCTGGAGCTGCTCTGGTTTGAACACTTTTAATGATTCAACACCTTTCTCCTGCGGGAGAAGCAGGCGGTGGTTCTGTAGCTAGCGTTGTTCTCACATGAACCCTGCTCCTCCTAATGCCTCCCCTGCCCGTGGGGGGCGACCAATCCCGTTGAAGCGCTTACGGTGACCTATAGCATTACAGCAACTCTCTCAGGGTGAAATAACGAATAGCCCTGCGCTACGCTACAACCTGCTAGTCTCCTTACAAAGAGGACCTGAGAGAGAACAGCTGGCCTGTAAA
The DNA here is from genome assembly GCF_949987555.1 of Borostomias antarcticus. Classification (NCBI taxonomy): domain Eukaryota; kingdom Metazoa; phylum Chordata; class Actinopteri; order Stomiiformes; family Stomiidae; genus Borostomias; species Borostomias antarcticus. Next base: position 28,973,947 of record NC_140242.1, read on the forward strand.
GATCAACTCAACCTCCCCCCCCTCATTCGCTCTCCTGGTTTTTGGCCCCGCGCCCTCAACCCTCTCTCCATGTTCCCCCAAGCTGACACCTTTTTTCATGCAGCTTGTTTGTTTCCTTCTACGGACTTACCTAACATGGTCTTGGCAGGAAACCACGACCCATAATCCCTGGCGTGGGAGAGGCAGTGGGAGTGCAGTAATATCTTCCTCCTTCTCCTCCTCTTCCTCCCTGCGTAAACTCACATGTACACACAAACATCACTTTGATTTCTGGACGAGGTTATTTTTCAGTAAAATATTAGAAGTAACTTCTTCCCGGTATATTCAAGCCATTCATCAGAATTAGGGGTCAATTACTGGGATGTGTGGATGAGAGAGGAATGGATCAGAAATCTGCACCATACTTGTAGAGTATCTAGCGTTGCACCTAGTGTGGGCTAAGTACAGTACACTCTAAATATAGGACCAATTTGTAACAGCAGAAGAATCATCTGAAATAGGTTCAGATAGAAACCTTTTTTAAGATTCGGTTTGTTTTTTCCTGACTTGAACTTGATCTAGTGTAAAATGTTTTTCTACTGTCACAAATGGTTCTATATACAGTATCTAGAGTGTAATGTGGTCTGAACAGCCCTAGTTCTCATGAAATGAAAATAATCTCACGTTTTTAATGGGGAAGAAAACCAAGTAAAGACAGGTCAATGTTCTTAGCAGGGATCATGTACACACACACACACACACACACACACACTTCCCCTTCTACTACCTCAACCTGGGTGAGGACACAGATGCACACACACCCACATACACACACACACACACACACACACACACACACACACACACACGCACACACACACACACACACACACACACACACACACACACACACACACACCATCAAGCAAGAACATGTGCAGGACCATGTGAAATGCGTGGTCTCTGCAACAGAATTCATTATGAAGCATCGTGCGCCTCAAAGCAACATTCATTTACTGGTCATGGAGAGAGAATTAGGGATCCGAGGCAGGTTCTGTTATTCATACATGATCCTGCATACATTTCATCTGCTGCTGCTCTGCCGGATCAGAAGATGCCTGCAAACTACTTAGACAATGTGGAGCGATCGGCAGCAGTGGCTTAATGCTCATTAATCAGTCTCACAGAAAAGCAATCTCCGCACAGATGTTTTCTCCTGCTTGTTTTTCTTCTTCTCCCGTCGCTGGCAGCTGCCGAGCGGTTTGAGGAGGAGATCGGGGGACGCGGCGCCACCTGCGTCTGCGCTGTTCTCTCCGCGAGCGTGAAACTCGTCTGGAGACGACGAGAGGTGACGTCGCAGCTAGCGCGCTCGCCCTGCGTCCCGGACGCCGCGCTCTCCCCCGAGGTCACAGCGCGAGCCGTCGCGTAGCGCTCTCCCGAATCCCCAGAGCATTGGGAGAACCCGAGGTCGCATCGAAGGTCACGGCGGCCCTGGCAGACGCTGTAGGGCTATTCTGCGACGTTAAAGACCGCTGCTCTACAAGACAGGGCCCTCTTCACCACTTCACAAGCCCCCTACTCACAGTCCCTGCTACTGATCATTCATCATATCAGAAGCGCGCTGTCTTTTTTCTCAAAGCCGAGGATAGTATGCAGGCTATTAAAGGCTATTTGATCATGCATGGCTAATCGCGTAGCTCCAGTCATGTGGTCGAGACCCTACAGCCTTTGTTCCAGACGTTGCCAGCTCCAACCCTGCAGATTCACAGGAATGCTGGTGCCCTTTTCCAGAGGTTGGAGCTCGTTTCTGGAAACTGAAGCTCGAAGCCACCAGGCAACTATGCTGGTTTTGTTACCACTGAAAACAGTTAACTAAAGTTTTCTCATGGCTTGGGTCTGCTTGCCAGCAATTGATTTTTCATGTTTAATATGTATTTTCGTTTTCATTTACGGGCTTCCATTGTTGCCAACAAAGACAAAGGTTAAGCCCAATGAAAAGTAAGGTTTGAAATAGCTGGAATCACCTCAAGCAATACAAAGTTCCAGGTTACTTTTGGATCATAATGAAAGTTATAGAATCGTTTGTCAGACGACCTTGTGTGTAGTTAAACCAGAGGTGAACGGCAAATATCGGTTTTAGAAGAATTACTGACTTTTACTTGAAATTGGATAATTGTAGCCTGCCACATGCATAGCGTTCAAAGGAGCCCACACAATTTGGCCTGGAATCTTTTCTTTTTTTGTGAGGCTTAAATTATAGGTTGTTGATGGAAGCGTTTGCGCTGTAATTTTGTCTCCCCCTCTTAAGACGTGTATCATTTTATACTAAATTGACTCCAACAAACACATGATTTTGATGTTGATGTGTGATAGATGGTGGTGGTGAGGGATAAAGGGTAGTGTAACTCTCGGGTAGAAAACATCGCTACCTGTGTTACCTGAAAACTAGGAGAGAACTCGACTGAAAAAAGTTGATCAATCAGTTTGATCCTGCATTGAGTAGATAATAATCAATGAAAGACTGGGGATTTAACACCTTATTCAAAACGTTAAGATCCTTACTAAACGTCAACAAACTGCAGTTACAGTAGCTGCCAGATTCCCAGTAAACATAATAGACAACCACTGCTACTGTATTTGGAAGCTTGCAGTCTAAGTAATTGTTGTTTTGTAATGTTATCGTTACAATTACACATGTGGTCAAAACGGTTTTGAGGAACACACAATGGTTAGAGTATCAGACTTGAGTAAACATATCAAACTTACAATCACACGCATTAAAATAAATACACTACGTCCTTTTTCTATGTATTTTTATGTGATATTAACCACTTTTTAACATCTGTTCAGTTCATGGCATTCCAGATTTGTGGCATTTGGTGGCATTATATTGACTTAAGTCGTGTTTTAACCTTTTTGCGCTTCAGAAATTGCAACAACAATCAGTTACCTCACAGCATGGGGGCACGGAAAGGCATCTGCTCCCAGTGACACGATGTCACAGTCTGAGTGTGGGGGGCGGGGCGGGGGTGGGGGGGGGGCAGTGCCCTCTCTCTCTCTGCTAAGCTGCACAGCTAACACACCGCCTGTGATGGTGTAACAAGCAGCCAACATCCCTATGAAAAAAATATCAAAAAGCATGTTGGATATACACACCTGAACACACTGATGTCACACACACACACACACACACACACACACACACACACACACACACACACACACACAGCCATCACATCACACACTGGTCATATTCGCTGTAATCGGATTGTACTAAGCATCCTAAACACACAGCGTTGGGAAAAACAAAAATATATATATATAAAAAAAAAATATATATATATATTTATATCACACAGCTTTCAAAAAGCATTTATTCCAGGAATTACAAACTCATTGGAGGACCTGAACATGTGTGTGTGTGTGTGTGTGTGTGTGTGTGTGCGTGCGTGTGTGTGCGTGTGTGTGAGTGTGTGTGTGTGTGAGTGTGTGTGTGTGTGTGTGTGCGTGCATGCGTGAGTGTGTGTGTGTGTGTGTGTGTGTGTGTGTGTGTGTGTGTGTGTGCGTGCGTGCGTGCGTGAGTGAGTGTGTGTGTGTGTGTGTGTGTGTGTGGTAAAAGGCGGGGGGCAGGACAGAGGAGGTGGTACAGAGGTCAGAGCATGAATCTATTTGTCCAGGATGTGTCCTGGATATTGACCCAGTTTCTATAAATGTCCGTGTTCTGGACACATTTTATGATTCTGACGAGTCTGAACTGTGACCTCCGTTTGTCGGTCCAAAATGTCGACCGATATAGCAGCTGATGTTGGACTGTAGGCAATCCTAGAGGAAAACAATACAAACCCTAGGCATTAGTGTGAAATGTTCAGTGAAGGGCTAAAGAGTATTCATTTTTAAAACGTTGCATTTAAATTGTCCCTACGTCTTATTCTCTTAAAGATTTCTTCCAAATTATAGGGTTGCTGAATTTCTTCTTTAATTACATTTCTATTTCCCCTTAAACACTCAATGGTTCTACTGTGACTAGATTAATATGGCTTGTACACCTATGCAAATAGTAAGTAAGTCATAAGTAAATTATCATAAGTTAATCCTCTTGCTATTGACACCTATTGTGGAAAACATTCTATAGCTACAGTAGCATGGATGGAATTTCCCTATGGAGTACAATTAACTAGCTAGCTGCTCCAGACAGAGCCAGACCTCAGATTGGCTCGTAGGCAGGAGAATCCAGGAGAGAGAGGCTGGTTTGGGAGCCAGTCACACCCATGCTCTCAGCCCTTGTGGTCGGGTGGGTTGAAACCCTGCCTGCCAAAGCTACAGAAACCTTTTTGGTTCGTTACTGAGACACAGAGAAAAGGGACTGAGCAAATAAACATTGTGTTAAAGGCCTCCCCCCCGTCCAAGAATAAGATATTAAAGGTCTTGTTTCTGAGGGAGCTGCATAGAATACCCTTGATATAGAATCTGCTCCTGGACTATTCTCTATTCTTTTATGGCCTCGCGAGCCTGGTGCAGACAGAACAGCCCTCGCTGAATGTTTACATTATGGGGAGAGGGAACCCAGGCTGGAGAAGTTCCCCCTGCGTACGTTGGCCCAGAGAGGATTCTGGGAAACTGAGAGTGAAGGGACGATGGTCGCATATCTGACTGTGCTTGTCGTGAATTTGTCAAGCTCTGATACTGTACCTCTGAACAAACCCAATGAAAGGTACTAATGGATGTATAACACATGGTTATTACACATTTAAAACAGAACAGGAGTGTGGAACGGTAACACAAGGATAGATAATGACATAGGTCTGAGGATGTTTAACCACTAAGCATCACATTCCCTCCTGTTCTCCACAGAAACTTTGGAGAAGGTTTAATTTCAGGAGTCTCCAAATTGTTCGTTTTCCTATTCGTCTCCTTCATTCTTTTTGGAAAAAGTTCTCATCTGACATATAATTTGAGCTGCGGTCCATTTGAATATTGCGCTGTGGTTTGGCTGACATTTAGCAAACCTGCGTGGAGTTGACAGCACTTGTTTGTGGCGTACCTTACTCAAAAAGAGTCTGTTTACACAGAAACATGGTCAGAGTTACTGTTAAGGGAGTTGGGTACATATTAACACATACATGCATATGTATACACACACACACACACACACATACACACACACACACATACACAGCAACTTCTCTTAGTGTTGGCTCTTCCTGTTAAGTCGTCAACTTCAACAGAGTACTGAAGCCTCCATCTTGATTCAGTCTGAAACTATGGAGATAGGATCCATTCTAATTGTAGAGCCACAACCTCACCCTGTCACTCAGAAATATCTTGATTCACTAATTGCCTGTTTCGCTATGAAAATAACTACGCTGCCATGTGATTTGAGTCTATGTCTGGCCATTACCTTTCTTCCTATCTGAGGAGTTTATGTACAGTATTGGAATAAGTTCGGGTCAATTTGCAATTCAAGCACGCAACGCACAACCAGCGCTGTGTGGAGATTCTGAATCACCCTTAACTACAGTATGCATGAGTGTATATCACAAATACCAGATTTTCATCTCAGCAATTAAACATGTAGAGAGAGAGAGAGAGAGAAAGAAACACTCATGCTAAGTTAATTTGCAGACACAAACAAAAATGTAAAACCGAGGAGATAAACAAGCAGCCGACTCTCCTGTGCACGGTGGAGCCAGTCGAGTGGAACAAATCTACTTGGAATACTGTATATTAATGTTCTCTTTGTCTACCGGTCTTAACCGTCAGCGGTGTGAGCAGCCGAGCCGGACGGTGAGTCTCAGAGGTCTCTATGGAGAGTCGGCCGACAGGTTTGAACATCCACTGACCACCGCAATATTTATCCGAATACCTAAACAGTGAGACAAACAACGCTATGGCTAGGAAGTGTATAGATAGATAGATAGATAGATAGATAGATAGATAGATAGATAGATAGATAGATAGATAGATAGATAGATAGATAGATAGATAGATAGATAGATAGATAGATAGATAGATAGATAGATAGATAGATAGATAGATAGATAGATAGATAGATAGATAGATAGATAGATAGATAGATAGATAGATAGATAGATAGATAGATAGATAGATAGATAGATAGATAGATAGATAGATAGATAGATAGATAGATAGATAGATAGATAGATAGATAGATAGATAGATAGATAGATAGATAGATAGATAGATAGATAGATAGATAGATAGATAGATAGATAGATAGATAGATAGATAGATAGATAGATAGATAGATAGATAGATAGATAGATAGATAGATAGATAGATAGATAGATAGATAGATAGATAGATAGATAGATAGATAGATAGATAGATAGATAGATAGATAGATAGATAGATAGATAGATAGATAGATAGATAGATAGATAGATAGATAGATAGATAGATAGATAGATAGATAGATAGATAGATAGATAGATAGATAGATAGATAGATAGATAGATAGATAGATAGATAGATAGATAGATAGATAGATCATCATCGATAATCAAGAACAAAGTCGGTGAGATATACCAGTAACACATTCCGAGCGGATTAAAATACATTAAAAAATCAAGCATGTAGCAGAACATGTGCAAGTAAACATGCCTCGTTGTGCAAGAATGGGTTATGCATGTCCAATCATTATTCACAGTCCTAAGTAGGTATGTACAGTGTGTTGGTAGGCGTCCTATCCAAACATACATCCTGTATGTCCCTGTAGGAGCTTCTTGAGTTATTAATGTCTACAGTAAATATTATAACTGTTCATGTTATAGATGTCAGTGTAATAGTGAGTCATCATTTCCATGTGATATCAGACGCCGCTGCTTCTCAGGAATCCAGAATCCTCTGTTTCAGACATAAAAAACGACAACAAAAAAAGAGATGGAAATATTGTTGTCTTGTTTATGGATATGTTTACCATCTGTCGTCAATAATGGCAACTGGGAGACAATTTGGCTGGGGTGCCCCCCCTCCCCCCCCCCAGTACTGTCCTCTACCGTCACAGGATTGGTTCCCTAGGGGTCGTAACCCCAGTCCCTCTCAACGGCCCGGCTAACAATAATAAGAGAGCAAGGACTTAAAGGTGACATTCTCAATTTACGATTATTTGTGTCTATGAAGTGTAGTCTTTGGCTGGGGGTTCTGTCTCTGTGCATGGAGCACAGCTCGGAAAATCATCTCCCTCCCTTTAAATGAGATCCATCACGCTCTGGATGCGTTCTGTCATCGAGCGTTACCTCAGACGGTAGGTGCGTTCTCTCCCACCTCACATCTGCCGTAGCGGTTCCCAGGAAGGCGTTGACGTCGGTTCCCATGCTGCTAGTGCCATCCGGACTTCCTCTGGAAAACCCTCGTGGGGACGTGATGGGGAAGGACATCCAGCAGGATGCTATTAGTCACATGACTGTACTCACCGCTCGCAGGGAAGAGGGAGATGGTTATCGTTTGACGCCCACCTATCTCATCTGGGATTTCAAAAGCTTCTACTGTGAATAAAACACTCGCTGAAGATCACATGGGAAGAACGCATGGCAGGGAATCAGTGAAGACCCATTGCATGTCAGAATGTTGCACCATGGGACACTTTTTTGGGAGGGGTGCGCCACTGGATTTATCGTGTGTTTGCTGAAGAACTAAGTGGTTGATGTATTTGATGTGGTCTCCACCCCTGTTTGAATTACAGTCCTGAAGCAATCTTAATTATTCGCCCGTCTGGAAGTAAACATTTTCTTTTTAAGGCTCCCAGCAAAGCATTGTGGAAATTTGTCTGGCTTTTAATCAGTATCAGATGACACGGCCATAAACAAAACAATCCGGAGTAATTACATTGTGTTAAGTTGAGAACACTTCTTGCACATGTCTTCACAAAGATGGTGGATGGGCTACCCCCAGCTCCAACCGCAAAAAAAACACCCTTGTCATGCATTTAATCCTTATGATTTTTTTTTAATTGATCCACTTCACCATAGATGAAACACCACAGAACCATGTGAATCTTAAGGAACTGTACCAGAACCAACAACCATGTGGATCGTAAGCAATTGTACCAGAACTTTACCTCACGTTCTCTGTCATCCCCCATAGAACCCACAGTTCTAAACCTAATTAATAAGAATCATCCCCAACAGGAAGCAGTGACACGTTTAGCACGAATAACAACAATTAGTCACTAGCCCTCGAGACAGAGCCACATGGTAAAACAAATATTCACAAACGTCCATCTGCACATTGCTACTTTGCAAAGTAAAATAAATCTTATTCTTTTTACACGTCCGAGAAAAAGCATCAAGCAGAGCGCTCTTTGAGAGTCCGTCATGTCATGCGAAGTCATATCAGGACCCCAGCGAGGCTCTTCCTGCCCAACCAAACAAGCCCTTTCTCCTCTGTTCCCAGATTGTATTCGCCAATCAAAATGAAGAAGGGAAAAGAAAGGAGAAATGAAAGGGAAACCATAAATTGAAATATAATGAATGGTTAGGGCTTCTGGCCCTGGCTGAAAGAGGTGATCAACAACAATAGCACTGTGGAGCAACGTTGCCCCTGTGCCAGCTAGCGTTTGAATGCTGTGTCAACTTGAGATGCCATGGCAACATTCATTGACAGGAAGTTTATTTTCTCAGGCTTTTACGGAATATTAATAACCATCTCGCGGACTTTTGCCAAGTTTCGTTGGACCCGGTTCAAAACCGCGCCACGAACAGGACGTACACTCGGCATATAATGTAAGCAATAGATAAATTGCTTATGTTATTTGTGCACTGGATCATAATTAGCTGTCTTTTAAAGGGCTTGATGTAAATTGTCATTGATGGGCGGACGGAGCTGCCAAGACTTTTTGAATTTCTGCCATAACAGAGCAGAGGGTAACTCTAGAAGCACTCTCCCTCTGCCAGCAGAACTCAACTATGTCTACTGTTTCAAACTCCTAAAGTTTCAGGTTCTAAAAACTGATTGTTTAAGCGCTATAAGCATTGTTGAAGACCTGCCTGCCATGACGGCAGAAGCAAAGTCCAAAGTTTTAGGCTACATCTTAACTCTACTCATATTAAGTGCAAGGGAACACTATCCAAGTCCTACTGTAGTGATTTGCGGGTGGCAGACATGATTGTATCTCATTATTGTGATTGTAGGTCCAAATTCCATCTAGGTCCATCTATTGTCGGTCCAAAACTGATCATGCGTTGGAGATGTTGCACTTTCTCTGGCTTCTAATCCTTTCTGGCAGCAGAGTCACTTCCTGTCCAGAAATGAACCAGCAAAGGAATGTCACTCAACCAACAGAGAGCCGGAAAGAAGGGCAGCAGAGTCACACTAAGGGCACTCATCACACACACACACACACACACACACACACGCACACACACATGCACACACGCACACACACAGTCAACATGACACTACTCTGCACTCCACACACGAAAGCCCAGCACAAGTGTTGTACACACGTACACACAGACACGCACATGCACGCACGCATGCACACACACACACACACACTCACACGCACACACACAGACACAAACATGTAGACACACACAAGCACGAACGTGTACACACATGTACACACACATACACACAAACACACAACACACAGGCACGAACGTGTACACACATGTACACACACATACACACAAACACACACACACACACACACACACACACAGTCAACATGACACTACTCTGCACTCCACACACGTACGCCCAGCACAAGTGCTGTAAAATCGATAGCATGGCAGCAGAGCTCACACACACTCTGATCCTGACATCAGGCTGGAACACATCTAACCAGCCAGGAGGGGACAGGACAGACCTTCCCCACATCACAAGCACACAGGACAGCCTAGAGACTGGTCCCGGAAGAGAGACGCTCACAGGCCAGCTTAGAGACCGGTCCCTGAAGAGAGACGTACACAGGCCAGCTTAGAGACCGGTCCCAGAAGAGAGACGCACACAGGCCAGCTTAGAGACCGGTCCCTGAAGAGAGACGTACACAAGACATCTTAGGGGCCGGTCCCTGAAGAGAGACGCACACAGGACAGCTTAGAGACCGACCGGTCCCTGAAGAGAGACGTCAGCACCATGTGAAACTCCCTCCAACTGTTTTGCAAACAAAAACAATAGCCGACCTATAAAACTGATGTGTGACCTCACACGTTGACTAGGTTGTTCACACTCTGGTGAAGCATTGCCTCCGACGATAGCAGAGGTCAGAGGTCGAATAATCTGTCTAATACTCTAATAGGCTCGTATGTGGCTTACATCTCTGGCCTTCTGTGTTGAAACTGTAAATTTCTCCGAGAGGTTTGTTTCTAAATATGAAGGGAACTGAGAGAAGCGTTTCCTTCTTTGTTCTTTCAAATGAGACGGCGGTGAGTGCGTGTGAAGGTCCACCGCTTGATTGATGGTGATTTTGGAGATAGCGTAGCGCCTTACGCCGAGTCATACATCACACACTCCAATAAAGGCATCGTGGGCTAAACAAAGGGCAGCGGGCGTGGGAGACAATGTCCACAGTCACCACGGAAACACTCATAGGTCCGCCTGAGGCTGTCCACATCAAAGCCTGTCCCACGTCAAAGCGACGTGACGTCTGATGATGGATTCTGAAGGAAAAACAACCAACCCCTCCCTCCTTTACAGACTCACTTTTTCTTCTTTTTTTTTTTAGTATTTTTTTTATTTGTTATTTTTTTAGCGGGGTGTCGGAGGGAGGGAACCATCTTTTTTTTTTAACTCTCTTGAGTTCCACACCGGAATATAAGGGCGCTTAATTTGGCTCGAACAATGTTTAAATAATCAAGGAGCTGAGAAGCTTTGAACTCATTTCACAAGGAGGTTTGCCAGATGCTTCTCTCCTTGGTTTGAGCTGGTGTTCCACCTCTCCTCTCATCTGGGGGGAGGAGACAGAGAGCTGGGCCTGGTTACTCCTTTAGAAAGGAGGCAGAGAGCTGGGCCTGGTTACTCCTTTAGAAAGGAGGCAGAGAGCTGGGCCTGGTTACTCCTTTAGAAAGGAGGCAGAGAGCTGGTTTACTCCTTTAGAAAGGAGGCAGAGCGCTGGGCCTGGTTACTCCTTTAGAAAGGAGGAGAGAGCTGGGCTGGTTTACTCCTTTAGAAAGGAGGCAGAGAGCTGGTTACTCCTTTAGAAAGGAGGTAGAGAGTTGGGCCTGGTTTACTCCTTTAGAAAGGAGGCAGAGAGCTGGGCCTGGTTACTCCTTTAGAAAGGAGGCAGAGAGCTGGGCCTGGTTACTCCTTTAGAAAGGAGGCAGAGAGCTGGGCCTGGTTACTCCTTTAGAAAGGAGGCAGAGCGCTGGGCCTGGTTGACTCCTTTAGAAAGGAGGCAGAGAGCTGGGCCTGGTTACTCCTTTAGAAAGGAGGCAGAGCGCTGGGCCTGGTTTACTCCTTTAGAAAGGAGGCAGAGAGCTGGGCCTGGTTACTCCTTTAGAAAGGAGGTAGAGAGCTGGGCCTGGTTACTCCTTTAGAAAGGAGGCAGAGAGCTGGGCCTGGTTACTCCTTTAGAAAGGTGGAGTTTAAGGCAAATGCTGGTTGCAAAGAACGCAAAGCAATCTGCGTTGAGATTCAAGCGAAAAACAGTGCGAGATAACTTCACAAGGTCTTTCAGGTTATGGGATCTCAATTCTCTCTGATGTCCCTTCTCTCTCTCTCTCTCTCTCTCTCTCTCTCTCTCACACACACACACACACACACACCGTTAGTGTGATCGGGGGCAGGTATATTGTGTGTGGTACTCTCTCACTCAGAGAGTGCCTGTGTTGCACATGTTGAGTGATGCTCTGAACCTGGCTTTGCCCCCAGAGGTGCCATGTGTTTGTAATTGCAGTAAATGGAGCGGTGCAGAAATGTGTGCTCAACGTTTTCTTAGCACCTCCTGGGTGTTCGAGAAATAAACGTGCATATGAAACTCCCAACAAAAGAGTCGAAGATCACCCCAAAAGATTTCATCTAACACTTCATATTTGTGTAAACATGTCTGAAGGCGAATTCCTAATCAGATTCCCTGCTTTTAATTTGAGAATGATGAAAAGGGGAAGCCCGAACCAATCAGCCCCCCCACTGAGCCTTCATGGACACAATTGAGAGGAGATTTTCAGACTGTTTTTATTTGAATCCCGGTAATGAAGTTAATTTTACGAGGTTTGCGAGCGCAGCCCGCTCAGGTGCAGAGCAGACATTTACACACTGAAACACCTCACTCATATACCCACCACACACACACACACACACACACACACACACACACACACACACAAACACACCCAGTCCATGTGAAGCAATAAAATAAACTGAAAGCACATGAAACTATTGTGCTTGTAAATATTTTGAAAATAGCTTGAGCCATTAGAAATACTGTCAACCCAGAATTAAAGGAGTAGTAAAGGGAAAATGCATGTTTAGACCTGTTTTAAGGTTTTTAAGGAACATGCGCATTCCAACGCCCATGGCCAAAACCAGCCGAACCTACGGGCCAAAACCCAGCCGAACCTACAGGCCAAAACCCAGCCAAACCCACGGGCCAAAATCCAGCCGAACCTACGGGCCAAAACCCAGCCGAACCTACAGGCCACAGACAGAGGGGCATCACCTTGACGCGTCAGTGATATCCGCCTTGAACAGGACAATGAAACAATCCCAACTGGCAAAGCCTGAGACCGATACTGTCAGAGCCGCAGCCAAACAACTTCTCACCGGTGCATGGACAAGTTCAGGTCAGCTAGCTAGCACTAGCACAAGCTATCCATGTCGTCAATGTATTAGGGCATAATTACCTAACCATGATAGTCACACATGCAGCAGATTGCAGAGCATAATCGCTTGTATTAAATTGATTACAATGCACAATTTACATTACGTTGCCCTAAGTAACCATTGCGGTAGCCTGATGCCACCGACCCAAAACTATTTAGAAAGCTAATAAACTGCAACAATTGCTAAAGGTGCATCATCGTTGCTGTTTCCGAAACTAGTTTCGGACATGGCTGAAGGCAATTCGGCTAACGAGACCTAGCTAGCATTAGCTACACCGAACGGCTAACGCCAGCTGTGTGGTGGCACTCACAAACCATGGGCCAGCGAGTAGAGCAGCAGTTCTGCTGGATTCCTCGGGCTGCAGCAAAATTGAAACGCGAGAATCATTCAGCTAGTATTAGCAATCTAAATATAACGATACCCCTTATGTGCAATTTAAGAAACCTTGATGAACGTTAGCCAGCTAGCAAGCGAGCAGTACAGCCTGTCATCTAGCTAGCACCAGCCAGCGACTCACGAAACAAGCCGAGAGGGGGTATTTTGATAAACCGAGTACATTTCAAGAATCCACGTAGTTACGTTCTCGCCTGAACTGTTAACATTTCACTAGTGAATGGCACCCGGCGTACGTATGACAGTTGAGCAATTGCGGAGGACGAGGCATGAACAACCCGTGACATCAGCGGCTCATATATGAACCCAGTCGCTGGCGGCGGAGGTAACGCTTCAAAGATGGACTTTTCCCAACTCCCAACGCAAGCTACGCGAGCAACGCGACGCAACTGAACCATAACGCAACCATATCAAAATCATGGCACGACGGTGTGAGGGACGTGCTCCTCGGCCTCGGTATCCGTCCGCTCCACGACGCCACTAAACGGACCCCCAAACCACGGACCGGAGAGGACATCGCGGGCAGCAGGTAGCAAAACGCACCAAAACACAAACATGAGCACGGAACGCAAGAGCAGAGAACGCGGAAGCAGCGAGCGCGCAGATACGAGCAATCAGCAGTAGTGGCAAGAGCGAACGATGACATGTTTTGACAGCTTAAATACATGCGCTCTAGCGAGCTGGACCAATGCTATGACAGCTGACAGTCAGCTGGTGGGTTGCGTCATGCGGGGTGTGACTGATTAGCCTCTGACGATTAGCCCGGCGTTGACATCCGTGCCTCGCCTGAAGTTACGTCGGCGACTTCACTTTTGAATGATTTTTCAAGGTGCCCACCCACATCCATTGTATGACCAAAACGGTGGTAGAGCAATTATCAGACTTTCTCAAAAGTGCTAGTTTTGTCAACGTTTTGATCTGAACCATTGTATATGATCATAAGTAACCTTAAAACAGGGCTAAACATGCATTTTCCCTTGACTACTCCTTTAAGGGGGGCTACAGTTCTCCCCACTCTGTACTGCATACTGCGCTGTAAACTCTAAACACAACCGATAAGTGTACTCAACCGATAAGTGTACTCAACCGATAAGTGTACTCAACTCACAGCTAAACAAACACCAGAACACAGAAAAGGGGAGGAGCTGAATCCTCTGTGGACGGTCTCTCTTGGCCAGAGAGGTTTCTCTGCCCCGGCGAGACCCTGACACCGAGTGTGTTGAACCTGAAAGGAAAATAATGGTTGGACCTGGCGCCTCCAGAGACTCTCTCTCCCAGTCTCTCTCTCCCAGCCTCTCTCTCCCAGCCTCTCTCTCCCAGCCTCTCTCTCCCAGTCTCTCTCTCCCAGGCACTCTCTCCCAGTCTCTCTCTCCCAGACACTCTCTCCCAAGCTCTCTCTCCCAGTCTCTCTCTCCCAGCCTCTCTCTCCCAGCCTCTCTCTCCCAGCCTCTCTCTCCCAGTCTCTCTCTCCCAGTCTCTCTCTCCCAGTCTCTCTCTCCCAGCCTCTCTCTCCCAGTCTCTCTCTCCCAGCCTCTCTCTCCCAGTCTCTCTCTCCCAGACACTCTCTCCCAGCCTCTCTCTCCCAGTCTCTCTCTCCCAGACACTCTCTCCCAGTCTCTCTCTCCCAGCCTCTCTCTCCCGGTCTCTCTCTCCCAGGCTCTCTCTCCCAGCCTCTATCTCCCAGCCTCTCTCTCCCAGCCTCTCTCTCCCAGCCTCTCTCTCCCAGCCTCTCTCTCCCAGTCTCTCTCTCCCAGTCTCTCTCTCCCAGGCAGGCTCTCTCTCCCAGTCTCTCTCTCCCAGCCTCTCTCTCTCTCTCCCAGGCACTCTCTCTCTCTCCCAGTCTCTCTCTCCCAGTCTCTCTCTCCCAGGCTCTCTCTCCCAGTCTCTCTCTCCCAGCCTCTCTCTCCCAGTCTCTCTCTCCCAGCCTCTCTCTCCCAGCCTCTCTCTCCCAGGCTCTCGCATGAGAGAACGCTCCGGAATGTCCAGGAAAAGTTCACTGTTACAACAGCGCGTCCTTCTCTCGTTACTCCTCGACAACATACCTTTGATTTGGGCTATTTTTAGCCACTTCCTGTCCCCTCGCGGGGCAGGGGAGCGCAGCGTGTGGGCTGCAGGGCCTGGTCTGGGACCCGCTCTCACAGGAAGAGCAGGAAATAAAACGGCACGGCATTTTGATTCGTTTTTGATATCCCTGGTGACACGTTTAGCCCTTTTGAATTTTTCACATCAATTCAAATTTGATGTAACTTTAACAGATCAACGATGTTTAAGGGTGGGGGTGGTGTGCGTGTGTGTGTGCGTGTGTGTGTGTGTGCGTGTGTGTGTGTGCATGTTAGTCTTTCCCTTCCTAAATTGTGGTCATTTCTAAATGTTGCCTGTTAAGCTGGAGAGTTGCCACTCTGAGCGGGCTGTGCCCACAATGGAAGGGAACAGTTCATTGCACACTCCCAAATAAACACACTGTGAGTGGCGTCCACATTCTGGAGAGAGAGAGAGAGAGGGAGGGAGGGAGAGAGAGAGAGGGAGAGAGAGAGAGAGAGAGAGAGAGAGAGAGAGCGAGCACGGCGCACACAGCCGTTCCCATGCCCTGCCCACTCCACCACCCGATAGGTGACATCAGAGACCGTTTCCTGAACAAAGGCAGTTACCACAGAGAGAGAGAGAAAGAGAGAGGGAGAGGGAGAGAGAGAGA
Organism: Borostomias antarcticus; assembly: GCF_949987555.1. Lineage (NCBI taxonomy): Eukaryota > Metazoa > Chordata > Actinopteri > Stomiiformes > Stomiidae > Borostomias > Borostomias antarcticus. Next base: position 28,989,794 of record NC_140242.1, read on the forward strand.
GAAAGAGAGAGAGAGAGAGGGAGAGAGAGAGAGGGAGAGAGAGAGAGAGGGAGAGAGAGAGAGAGAGGGAGAGAGAGAGAGAGAGAGAGAGAGAGAGGGAGAGAGAGAGAGAGATAGAACGAGGGTAAAAGAGGAAGAGACGGAGCAATGGAGAGAGTCAGAAAGAGACAGTGAGAGAGAGAGAGAGACAGGGAGAGAGAGAGAAGAGAAAGGGAGAGAGAGAGAAGAGGGCGAGTGGGAGCGTAACGACAGCTAGCGAGGGAGATGGAGAGAGTGGGAGGGAGAGAGAGAGGGAGAGAGAGGGAGAGAGAGAGAGAGAGAGAGAGAGAGACAGCTAGCGAGGGAGATGGAGAGAGTGGGAGGGTTTACTGAAAAAGACTGGGAATGTGGTGAGCGAGAGAGGGAGAGAAAGACAGAAGAGAGGAGAGAGAGAGCTATAGAGTGAGAGAGGGAGGGAGAGAAAGCAAGAGAGGGAGAGAGAGAGGGAGAGAGAGATGAAGAGAGGGAGAGAGAAAGCAAGCGAGGGAGAGAGAGAGTAAGAGAGGGAGAGAGAGAGGGAGAGAGAGAGTAAGAGAGGGAGAGAGAGAGGGAGAGAGAGTAAGAGAGGGAGAGAGAGAGGGAGAGAGAAAGCAAGCGAGGGAGAGAGAGAGTAAGAGAGGGAGAGAGAGGGAGAGAGAGAGTAACAGAGGGAGAGAGAGTAAGAGAGGGAGAGAGAGAGGGAGAAAGTGAGATGAAGAGAGGGAGAGAGAGAGAGAGAGAGGGAGAGAGAGGGAGAGAGAGGGAGGGGCGTGTCCTGTTTAAGAGGGAACGGCTGAGTTATGTTCCTCTTGGCAGCGCCAGGCTCATCGGCTGGACGCGAGGCGTCACGGCGCCACCTCAGGCTCTCGGCAGCGGCCCGGCCTTCTCCCCGCACATGGCATTCATTTCGGGGGCTGCCGAGGAGAGAGATGGGGCTCCGTTTCCAAAGCCAAGCGGTGCCGGAGCAATTAGGGGGCTGCAATTACACAGGGTGGATCTCCTCTTGGAGGATGCCAAGAGTAATGTGGGCTCTGCCAAGGATCTAATGGAAGTGACAGGGAAAGGAGTGGTAATGGTCGTCGTTTACTTGATTTACACCAGGAAAAAGGCACAGTGTTTTTCTGTTGTTTTTACCGCTCCGCTTCAGTGTGCTTCGGCCAATCAGAATCACGACAGAGCGATGTCCCCGCGGTGCTGATGAGAGATTGAATATGTGTCTTAACCACATCCTCGATCCGGCCAATCAGAGGACTGCTTAGCACCCCCCCACCCCTCACTCACAACCACCCTCCCACCCCCCCTCCCAATCCCGACAGTTGTTCATGACGGAGGTATTTCCATACATGACTATAAGGGGGCACCAGAGCTCGAGGGAGGTCTTGGCTCACGTTTTAACAGCAGAATGTGGCGTTTCTCTCAAGGAGCCTGACCCCTGGTAAACCAGGGTTTAGCATCAGAAGTATCCGTCAAAACCATTCTCATGTTTGAAAGGAACCGTAGTGAAGGTGGTTTGGCAACCACACATGCACAACGAGTTACTTTGACGTGAGAGCGACTCTGAGTGAAGACTTAGGCTTTAGCTTGTTGGGTTGAGGCAGTCTTAAGGAACGTAGATTACACTTTGGGTAAAAAACGAAACAACCACAGGTCCCAATTATGAAAGCTATTATCATGTTAGCGACTTAATTTACAATTTCTCTTGTTGTTTCTGTGAAGAGATTTCTTTCTTATATGATCCCCCTCCCCCTTCCCTCGTCCCTCCAGCTAAATCATGTTCATGTGTCTCAGACTTGGACGCAGCCTTTCCTTTTGAACTTCACGTTCTGTTTTTCAGTGATAAATGTTGCAGTGCTTATTGGATTTTCAGAAATATCTAAGGATTAGGATAAACAGTTCAGGATTTAATTGATGTTGTGATTAAAGCGTCTGGCAAGACGCAGCGTTATTTTAGAAGTGACGACGGCATTCGCAAGATGCTCTGTGGGGGGACTCCGAAGTTATTTATTAAATAAAAGGCCTGTTAACACGAGATGCTAAGAGGAGTTTGAACTTGCGTGGCACAATATCAGCAATGTGTTCCTGCGAGAGGGTAAGTGGACATTTCCCTTTCTCAGACCACAGAACTCAACATCATCTTGGGAAGTATTGTGACTAACATTCAGGGTGCTATGGCGACCAGGCGTTCCGGAATTTGGAACGATGAATGAAGGTTCTAGAATTCCTAGGACAGTGGAAGCAGTCAGATTATTCTACTGTTCTGTTAAAGTAAAAAGAGACCTACCTTTCCGCTCTCTCTTCTGGTCTTCAGGGTCACCAGCTAGGACATGGTCTATGAAACTCTAAGTCACTCTGTCCTTATAATGAAAACCATCTACATGTGTCCCTATCTCCAGGTCACGTTGTATCAGATAAACACATAGAGATATCTAGATATAGTCAGTACTTAATCCCTACATTGGAGCAATGTTAATCTATAGTTCCAGCAGGGACCCAAACCGACCTGAGGGTTTTGTGAGGACAGATGAGACATGACGACAGGGACAGAAGTTCTCTCCACGTTCAGGACGGAGATGAACTCAAACGGTTAAAACCAAGTGTAAAGAAGCCCACACATTGACATTTTTGTCCGTGTAATCCCTGTGTTTTCATCCAGACTTTTGAAGCATAATCCCTCATAAAATCCATGTGGGACTAGGGAGAAAGGCAGCTCTCTTCTTGGGAGCACTTACAACAACAGATTAAAACAAGCAGTGAAATGAGGAGATCAGAGTGTGTGAGAGTTCAGTCTCTCTCTGGCGTTTCTCTGTTCCAGAATCATCTACTGCAGAGACAGCATGCAGCATCACTGGGCTGTCAACGAGGGATGACACCTCCAAAAAAAACACAGATTCACAGCTTGATCCCATGAAAACGTGTCACTTCCTGTGACGTTTTGGAACTGACATCGCATTCTGAGGCATTGATTTTTTACTAGAATATGTCAGATTTTTATACACTATACAAGCTCCACCTTATTCCAAACCACACCATCGTTTTGCGTGTTTCAGATATTTTCTAAAACATTTCCTTAATAGATATGTTTTTAATTTGACTTTTTTTTTTTAAAGAAGCTATATCACTATGATCCTGTGAGTGACACAAATGTGGTAGGAACAGGTAGTGTAGTAAATCAAGCACATTCTCATTCAATAGGAACGATAGTAGACGGTTATCCTAGCCACCTGCTACAAGCACGCTCCACAGAATTCCCCCTTTAAGTGAATTCCAAAATGATAACACAGTCTGTCTCTTTCTCGCTCTGGATATAGCCGTCCGTGTCTGTGCCTGTATTGATGGTCGTCTTGCGGAGAGTTCAATCACGTTTCTCTGATCTAATTGTGTGATCATATTTTTCGACTGAATCATAAGAGACAGCATTCATCTCCAAATAGTCTGGTCTGGTAAAGACATAAATGCCCCAAATTCATAACACCTGCTAATTTATAGGTGCATCAAGGGCCCCATTTTGTCCACAAACGTAATCGCAAGAAACAACATTCCAGTACAGAGCAGGAGACTGACTGACCGTTGTATGCCACAGGTCTTCCTAGATTGAGTTAAAGAGGAGCCATATGAAGAATTTATCAATGACGGATTATCAAACATCAAAATGCTAGTTTAATTGTTGATCTAATTTTAGCACAGAGGTGCTTGTGTGTAGTGGTCGGCGTGGCATAAGGCTCCTCAGAGGGTGAACAGCTGCGTACGCGTCGGTGTGTGATGGTGTCTCCACATTTTTTGAGACCACTGCCACAGACAGTGTCTCCAGCGCTGTCTGAAATGGACAGGCAGGCACCCTGGACAAGCTGTGGACAGGGAACCATGAATGGAGGACAGATCCAGCAGTGTGACGCTGTTGTGAGTGGCGCCATACACTGACACGCCATTATTGCTGCCTTGATGAAATTACTTACTGTAATTTAAGAATATATTTACCGTCATATCCATGTAATGTCAAAATGTATTTATATTATTATTTTATTATATTACTCTATTATAAGAAATATGTATGATAAAAGTTATTGATGTTGGCTATTTTGTAAAAGCAGGTTGTTGTTTAATTCCGATCAAGTGAACTAGATTTGAAAGCAGGGGCAGAGCTGTGTGTTACGTGCAGCTGTTCAGTCATGCTGGCCCAGGATGCAGGAGGCGTACATTGATCAAACATCGTCAATCACTCAATTCCATGTCCATCAAGCCAATCATTCATGAGCCCATTCATATTAAAAGTGGGATTTCTTATATAAGTGCAATCCATTTGCCATATATACGGAAGAGCATTTGGGCCAACAACTGAGTTTATTATTGTTTTAAGCTTCTGAGTTTAAAGTCCGAATTTCTGAGAAAAAAGTCAGAAATAACTTCTGAGATTAAAGTCAGAATTTCTGAGATTAAAGTCAGAAATAACTTCTGAGATTAAAGTCAGAATTTCTGAGAAAAAAGTCAGAAATAACTTCTGAGATTAAAGTCAGAATTTCTGAGAAAAAAGTCAGAAATAACTACTGAGATTAAAGTCAGAATTTCTGAGAAAAAAGTCAGAAATAACTTCTGAGATTAAAGTCAGAATTTCTGAGATTAAAGTCAGAATTTCTGAGAAAAAAACTCGGAATTTCTGAGAAAAAAGTCAGAAATAACTTCTGAGAAAAAAGTCCCTATCCTAGCACCACTAGACCGGCCCAAACATGTCCCTATCCTAGCACCACTAGACCGGCCCAAACATGTCCCTATCCTAGCACCACTAGACCGGCCCAAACATGTCCCTATCCTAGCACCACTAGACTGGCCCAAACATGTCCCTATCCTAGCACCACTAGACCGGCCCAAACATGTCCCTATCCTAGCACCACTAGACAGGCCCACACTACACGTCAAGGTAATAACAGCTAAGAAAAAACTGCAGACGCTCAACCTGCTTGCAGACCCCTAAGAGCCAGACGCTCATGGTCACTACTGCATCTGGTACACCTTGATCCAACCAGAGCAGAAGCTCTGACCCTAGGAACTCTCTACCCTTAATTCACGCTCCACTCCTGGAGAGGGTATGGTCAGGGTATGGCCCCTGCCAGTGTCCTTTAAGCAGGTAAAGTCTGGACACACACCGAGCGTGGTCGACCCGGTCGATGCAGTCCTCTATTGGAGGGATGGGATATGCATGGGTGTGGGTCACAGCAGACTGCCCTGTGGTCTATACATAAACAGAGACCACCCCCTTCCTCTGCCAACAAGACCACCGGGGAGCTCCAAGCACTCGCTGTGGGCTCGATGACATCGATCTCAAGCATAGACAGACAGACAGACACACCCACATGACTACATGACACACCCCTTTCACTACACTACCCCCCCCTTCCTCCCCCAGTTAATAATAGCATCTCCGGCTAGCAGTTCGACCCACAGAGTCAAGGAGAGTACCTAGATGTGTACATTGTGGAGCATGCCTGCTTACCAAGGAGCTAGTGAAGGAGTCAAGGAGCTAGTGAATGGAGTCAAGGAGCTAGCGAATGGAGTCAAGGAGCTAGTGAATGGAGTCAAGGAGCTAGTGAATGGAGTCAAGGAGCTAGTGAATGGAGTCAAGGAGCTAGTGAAGGAGTCAAGGAGCTAGTGAATGGAGTCAAGGAGCTAGTGAATGGAGTCAAGGAGCTAGTGAATGGAGTCAAGGAGCTAGTGAATGGAGTCAAGGAGCTAGTGAATGGAGTCAAGGAGCTAGTGAATGGAGTCAAGGAGCTAGTGAATGGAGTCAAGGAGCTAGTGAATGGAGTCAAGGAGCTAGTGAATGGAGTCAAGGAGCTAGTGAATGGAGTCAAGGAGCTAGTGAATGGAGTCAAGGAGCTAGTGAAGGAGTCAAGGAGCTAATGGAGTCAAGGAGCTAGTGAAGGAGTCAAGGAGCTAGTGAATGGAGTCAAGGAGCTAGTGAATGGTTCCACAGATTGCTTAAAGAGATGGTGAGGGCACCCGGCTCCCATCCGAATGGTATACTGCCATGCCGTTTGGACTGTAATGCTTGCTGCTAGAGATACAGTGAACGAGTCCACATGGCTTCATCCCTTTTCTTATCCGTATGTAACAATAATATAAAGCAAACTAACCATTAGTAGCCTAATGCTAATGTTAGAAAATGACAATGCTACGCTTAGCAAACAAAGCTAACACTGCTAGCAGGAGATGCTATTAGCAGCTAGGGGTAATGTAGGTGTGCTGTGTAGTCTGCAAATCTGCAGAAAAGCCCTTCTCAAACCACTTGGCAACATACATTTATCAAATGACTAACCAAAAATAAAGTACTGTAAATCGCTTATTTAGGGCCTAGGGCCTCTGCTAAGGGAAATGGCGTATCCATGACACTTTTAATCCACATCAAGGATCGCCATCTCCTAAAAAGAACTGGCTTCTCTCCATATGTACTCATAAATTCAACTAGTGCATATCAGAGTCCATATCAATAACCTGTTTGCTGAAAAGACGAACGTGTGCGCTCCACTCCATCGTGACTGAATGTTTTATTGCATAATACTATTACCGCAATCAGGAAGTGAGAGAGACCGGCCTCTACGTTGGAGGGCAAGAGAGCGGGGGAGAGACAAACGAAGACAGATAGCGCTAGAAAGAGGTGGAATCAGAGAAAAGGCGGAAATGTAAGATGACAAAAAGGTCTGCAGCAGACAAGCTGACGCCGTCAAGCTGCTCGCAGACACAACTAGGAGCAGTGTTCGCATGTCTGTCTTCTGGGCCGGCCGCACAAATCAGGATTTATAGAGGATAAGAGGTTGACAGTGATGTGGTTAAAAGGAATGGTGGGTATGTACTACGCTGTACTGTATTGTACTGAACGCAGTGGCACAAGGTTTGCGGTTTGTTCTTGAAATAGGAAGTTCAAATTGTAATGGCTTTTTACTTTGGAATACACAGTAGGATGGATACCGGTTTCACATTCGGAAATATTAGCAGCCTCGTCAGGGAATCTTGCTCGCTTTCTTTCACAATGTGGTCTTTAAAGAAGACTTCTGTTTTTTGACTCCGCACAGAACATGATTAAGGTCATTCAGGGCTATTGGGCCTTGATATGACCGCCAAGGTCATTCAGGAGCTCAGGCACAGATTTGAAATGTTTTCAGCAAGAATGAATTCACCTGATCATTGACCGGGCCTGACACATGGATCAAACAGAACTGGGTTGAAATACTATTTGAAATCATTTCAAGTGTTTTGTATTTGATTGAGTCTGCCTGGTCTGTCAAGTGGGTGGAGCTTTGCATTTTTGGGAACAGCCCATTGGTTCCATTGTGCCAGACATTAACTATTAAACACAGATATCAAATCAAATCAAATCAAACTTTATTTGTATAGCGCATTTCATACACAGAGGCAACACAATGCGCTTTACAGAGAGCAATGGGGGGTGGGGAGGCATAGGTCCCACCCCTACATATTCCAGAAGGAAGAAAAACCAGGCCAGGTCCAGCCTGGCTTATGTGCGTGGCTGGCTTGTTTCTGTTTAGGACTGGTAGGACGGAAGCTAGTCATGCCACTGAAATAGCTGGAAATAATGTCTGATAAATTAAGATAGGTCCTGTTGCCTGGACACATCAGTTCCAAAACATAAACAACAGCGTTTGTTTGGATAAATATAGACTAGAGTTTCTCTTAGCATAGACGGTAATCACTGAGAATGTCCCGCGTGGGAGTCCAATGCTCTGACCACTACTCTACTTGTGCAGTGGAGATCGGCAGGTTGATTTTGGTGTCCTTCTTGATTTTGGTGTGCTGGGACTACTGCCTCTTGTGGTGCCAACAGAGAGATGCAGGCCAACACTGTCAGGAGTAACGGAGTAAGGGAGGGAGTAAGGGAGGGAGGGAAGGAGGGAGGGAGTAAGGGAGGGAGGGAAGGAGGGAGGGAGTAAGGGAGGGAGTAAGGGAGGGAGGGAAGGAGGGAGGGAAGGAGGGAGGGAGGGAGGGAGGGAGGGAGGGAGGGAGGGAGGGAGGGAGGGAGGGAGGGAGGGAGGGATAACCCGACAAACGCTATACTAGCTGCACGGC